>NW_026623780.1:167234-181416 GCF_030028575.1 Malurus melanocephalus | reverse complement strand
AAAAAAAAAAAAAAAGAAAGAAAAAAAGGAGGTATTGAAGCCTGTGGCATTCCAAGAGAAAGCAATCAGACATTCCTGCCGCTCGGCTCCTCAGTGATCTCCAGAGCCTTTGATCACTGACTGTCTTCATGCTGTCCTCCTGGGGTCTGGCAAAATGAGTGTAACAGCTGGCACATAGACTTCATTAGCTTGCTGGGCTGGGAGGAGCGGGCTCCAGCCCACAGCTCCACRGGCTGAACATCCCTGCTTCATTCCCAGCACTTTCGGGGCTGGGGACACCTCGGTAGTGACAGCAGCACTCAGGATGTCCTAAAACCACCGCTGCCACACGGGACACGGCACACCGACACCCAATGCCAACCCAGAGTGCCAAAWGCCAGCAGAAGCCTCCTTTTTATGAATGCTTAATGACCACTCAATCATTAACATCAACCTTTAAAAAGCAAATGCAGCACCTACAGTGTTCATTACCCTCCCCCTCCCCCCCTTTCAGGGTCTCAATCGAGTCAGTCAAGCGTGCAAACCGATCCTGTCGCCAGCAAAAGCATTTCCTTTCACTGTGGTCAGCCAAAAGCAGGGGAAAAAAATGGAAGTGACTTGGAGTTATGGCACCAAAAAGGCCAGACAAGCAAGGAAATAATCAACTCCACATGAGCCACTTCGAGCCCATCACAATGAAAAGGGCCTACGACTAACCCCAGGAAAGGTCAGCGGGACTATGGGGGTCAGAAGCTGAAAAAGGCAATAGCGAGCAGCTGCCAGCTGCAATAAGAATCAATGTGTTCCTAATTACACTCCGAAGAGAGGGCTCGAGCGCCGGGCTGTAATCACAGCTTGGGCAAAAAACATTTGAGTGCTCCCGTTTTACTCTTCTCCACCTCAAGCGCTGGAGCCGCAGCCCGTGTTGGTAAATCACAGGAAACCCAGMGCTGGAGATAAGGAACCGGGCAGCTACAGGAGGGTTGGGGATTTTGTAAAAAAAAACACCGTAATTAGGCATTTGTGTTGGAATTATGGCATCACCAGAGAGAGGATTTCGTGAGTGTAAGCAATAAAATTACGCTCTTCAAAGGGATTTTGCATGTGCTTTTAGGAAACACACGGAACTCTGCCGAATAGYCCCATACGCATGGGATTTACTCAATATCCCCCCAAAAAAACATCTGAAAGGGAAAACCCAAAAAAAATCAGTTTGCTGATGACCCTATAAACCAAGTGTGAGAGACACAAACGGGTCAGAACACAATGAAATGGACGCCAAGGGATCCCSAGAAATGCCGAGTGGAGAGGCAGTTAAAAATTACAAGGAAAAGCATCCTTTGATGTTCTGTTCATATTTATTTATTACATTTTAAACAAATGAAAGTGCACCTTCCAGATCCTTATCAGAAGGATAAGGATCTCCTGAATAAAGGAGAGAAATTGCAGTTGCTCAAACTTCACAATCCTCAGCTGGGATTTCATTAATGCCTCCACATTTCTGCCCATGGCCACACCTGGCACCCAAATCCATCACTGCTAAGTCACATCCACATGTTTCCCATGCAGATTCCCACCTAAAGATTCAAACCGTATTTTTACTTCTTTTTAAGTGACATCTATTTTTATAAGCAGCCTTACATGGAGCTTTTTTCTTGCTCCACACTATTTAAATCCCCCGCAAATCAATGATGAATCCAAAGAGCAATTCCGGGGACTAAACTCCCTTATCAACTGGACAGCAATTCCAAATGGAACTTTTCATAGAATGGTTGGATTGGAAGGGACCCTAAAGACCTGAAAGGTGATATTTTTGTCAAAATATAGAGCAAGTGTTTGCCTGGGTGGCAGATGGCAGGAAAAATAAACAACGCTGAGCAAACTAGATGGTGACTGAGCCMCAGAGAGGACAGGGGATCCCACATCCTCATGGCTTTCCTCAATAATCACACAGATGTGTTTCCCACAAAGCTATAAAACACCCTAAATAATGTCACTAATTTACTGAAACTRTTCTAGGTAAGGTCCAGTGGCACAGGACAAAGGTGACACAAGAAGARGTTAAGCAGTTGAGGAGAAAATAAMAGYATTAGCCCAAACCATGGCCAAGAGGCTGTGTGCCTCAAAGATGGAAAAGAAGGCCTTTTTTATTGGATTTTTCTATTTTGCTCTCAGGCCTGGAAAGCCTCATGGTTGGTATCAGCTGTTGGACTCGGATCAAAGTTTAGCCTTCCATTAATCTTTTGAGTTATATACGTGAGGCTGATAGAGAATTATTATTTTTTTTTTTTAGAAGACAGTTAAGATTACTCAGATACTTAATTTGCACTCCAATATTTCAAAAACACCTTGACTTTTAGAACCTTGGTCYTGGCGTACATATGGTCTTGATAGAGGAGCGCATGCTTTGGCATGGGCTGGAGGAATGGATTTGGGAGCTGAGGGGAGGAAATTTAACAGTTTGTGCGCTGTGCCTCTGCAAACACGGACAAAACCACTCCCGAGTCACGACTCTGCTTCCGAGACACATCTGTGCTCCCAGGGGGGAGAGCTGGGGGTTCCCATCCTGCTGCTCCAAAACCGGTCACAGCAAGGCAGGCACCGGGGAGAAAAATAAATAAATCATCTCAGAAGCCACACTTTCTTCTCCGCAAACAGGCATAACAATTAGTTTAATTTTATTATTAACTTCAGCACAAGAGCTGAGACAGTCCCCCTGCTGCCACACTAATGAAGTGGGAATGGCTCCTGCCTCCTCTGGCCTGGGGGGAAGYGAGAGAACAGAGCATTAGCCTGATATACGGTTCTGCTGGGCTGCAATTATGCTTAAATGCCTAAATCAGGGCTTTCAGCCCCCAAGGGAGCTGAGGGTATCATTAGTTTAACAGTTCCATCACAGTAGGCCAAATACATACAAAATTCTCACCCTTTGCTCTTCGAAGCCCTCCCAGTCTTGATCTCTCCTGCTCAGGCACTGCTTTGCCTCATATTTCCATTTTCTTCCTTACATTCAGCTCAACACCTGTGCCATACCACTGAAGGGACACCTGTGACAGCTCTACTGTCCCCAAGGGTCCTTGAGCCAACACCTCCTCCCTGCTCCTTCCTCAGAGCTGGCCTCAGCCTCGGAGAGAGGCGCCTGCTTTGCATCTTTAGTTCTGGATTTTAGCAAGAATGAGATTTCTGGAGATTTCACAATTGCTTTTCCAGCCAATTTAAAGATGGGCYGCTGCCGAGGAGGGCAGCAACACCTTCCTTCAGGACCTGGCTTGCATTCTGCTATCTGCACCGGGGATCCTGCGGCCAGCAAATGAGTCAGAGCTGCTGGCAGATCCAGCTGCAAACTCAGCCAGGGAAAAAAATGAGGTTTGGTTTTCACCTGGATGAGGGAGCAGTTTCAGCTCCCCGGCCCAAAGGAGGGGCTGGGAATGGACATCCAAGAGCAGCTCCAACAGCATGAGGCMTCATGATCCATGAGGTGGATCATGAAGCTCCACCCTGGGATGTTTAATAAACCCTGGACTGCAAGAATGTGTGCAAAAMTGAAGGAAAATATACAAAACCAAACTCCAAGTGAGCCAAGCCCATTTTCACAAGGGAGCCAGGGAACTCGCCATCCTCATTAACCAAGCTACAGGTGCACACACACCACAGCAAGCTGGAGTGCTGCCTCAGGGGGTGGTTTTTCCYCCTCCAAAATGTTTGCATTTTGCAATGTTAAGGGACCATCACCCACAGTTATAATTTCTCTATGGTTTCTAAAACCAGAATCCAGCATGAATAAAAAATTTAAAGGACCACAGGCTTGTTGTGGTCACCAGAAAAACCTGTCAGACTCTCACACAGAGGTGCCTGTGTACACAAAGGTCCCCTTCCAGTGGCACTCTCACACCTGGGCAATTCAGCTGTGAAAGAAAATTGATGGAAAGAATTGGAATTGTGGCAAAGCTCTGTCAGAGGACAGCAAGCTCATTCCCCAGGCAATTCCACACTGACACCTCGTCCTTTGGTAGCCTCCAGCAAGCAACAGCTCTAAAAAAACCCAGACAAATGGGTTCTTTTAGCTGCGCCAGCCCCAGTCCAACTCGGTGTGTTGTAACTTGCAGGGATCCATGCTATCCGTGAGCCCTTAAAGGGAAGCACAGCCATTAAATCCACACCTGCAGCCAGAATTTATAGCAACCTCATCTACTGCTGTCTTACATCATAGGCAATTAGGAGCCTGTGAACTCATGGCTGCAGGATATGGGAGGTACACTGGAAGTGGAGAGCCGAGCCCGCRTTACAGCGCAGTCCTTGGTCACCTCAGAATCCAGAATTGGAGCAACAAACCCGTTTGGACTCTGCTTTCTAAGCAAAAATTGCTGCCCTGCACGCCAAATCACCACCTCCCCTCCTGTTGCAGCTGTCCACGCAATGCCAGCACTCCCTGCCATCAGGCTCCAGGCAGAACAAAACTTATTAAAAAGCAAACCAGCTAACCAGGGACAGCTGAGGGAGAGAGCAGGAAAGACCCCGGCCTTTCCTCCCCCGATTAAAACAAGCCTTTGCACAATCCATCCTCCAGCCTTACAGTAATTCAGTTTTACTGCTCTCCTCCCCTCCCTTCCCCCACGCTCAAAAGACCAAACCTGGTTTCAAAATTGAAGTCCGAGCTCTCCGGCAAGCACACGCTCCTGCACTTCTTCACCTCGAGGAAAGGAATCCTGACACAACTGACAATGCTGCTKAGCAAAACGAGCCCCTTCGCCTCGGGCCCGGAGAAAAGCAGCAGCTAGGCAGAAAAATAAACGAAAAAATTGTGTGGGTCAGGCCCCAGGTTTGCTACAGCAAACTAAACCGGCTCCCAGGCAAGGAGAGGGATAGTGGAACATGGGGGAAAGAGAGGGAGGCTTTGGGTTGGCTTTGCTCGGTGGTGTTGCGCAACCCAGAACCGGCGCAGCTTTCCGCCTCCTTCCTCATGCCAGCRGCGCCGAAGGAGAGCCTTGATCCAAGGCAGGGAGGCAGCAGGGATTGTGGAGCTCTTGCCTAAGGGTTTGGCTCCTTCAGCCCTCCTGCTTCACCCGCCACAGCCAAGCCCCACATCGCTGCCGGCTCTGCCCTGCCTGCGGCGGGGACCCCTGCCCAGGGCTGGGGGCACTCGGGGCAGCTCCTGAGTCACAGCCCAAACCTCCTCCTGCCAACCCGGGCCATGGCAGCTGTTCCCAGCAGAACCAGTTCGAACAYGAGCAACTGATAGGAAAGGAGTTAAGTTTCATCACCGGGACCAGGGAGAAATTTCCGCCAGGTTCACCTGACTGTGCCCTGTTCTCACTCGCACAGACACATCCCGCTCTGCCCAACGGGATTTCTGTCCGGACGTCCAACAGCAGGGTGAACACCCAGAGACACCTTCCCAGAGGAAGATGGATGCTGCAGTCACAGCTTTGCTGCATAGGAAGAAAGTTCCAGACTCCTCATAGCATATCAACTCCCCCACGAGACTTTAATGCCGAGCTCAGCAACACGGGGGCCCTGCAAAGATAACCGGCTGCCGGGATTGATTCCATCCCACGTTAGCATCCATCAGAYAGCAAGAAAAACAAGATTAAGCAGCACCACGGCATTAGTCTTCATTTAAACTTGGCAAAGAAAGCAAATGTTTCTTTTTTGTTGGCTTCTCTCTGCGTGTTTTTTAGAGCAGTCCCAGGCTCAGCCAGGGAAAG
This sequence comes from Malurus melanocephalus, assembly GCF_030028575.1. NCBI lineage: Eukaryota > Metazoa > Chordata > Aves > Passeriformes > Maluridae > Malurus > Malurus melanocephalus. The sequence continues at coordinate 175,732 of NW_026623780.1, read as the reverse complement.
GTGCCTGGACTGTTTAATGTTGGGGGATTAGCAGGGACAACACTTGTACACTCGCCAGAGCCCAGATAAGCAGCGAGCTCTCGGGTTAAGCAGACGAGCATCTGCCTCCTGCAATGTATACATGGCCCCAGTGAAAATAAACAGCTTCACACCTTTGGCTCAGRGAAGGACTTGAGCTTCTTCTGCATCCCCAACCTGCAGCCTCTCCACTCGAGGATGAAGGGTCAGAAGGGTGAAGGTTACTCGCAGTTCCCTTACTCCAGGCATCAGGCTGGAAGCTCTGTCTCCTCTCGCACTGTTGCTGCTGCACATCAGATCTGGTGTTGTTTCTTTGTGTTCATTGCACCCAGAGCTGTTCCAGACAAACTCCCAACACGTACACGTTCTGCGTGTGCTGGTTAYGTACGAGCCGTGACAAACACCCTAATCAGGAAAAACACTAACTTGGAAACTGGACCCTTTTTTTTTTAAGTGCTCAGCCACAAAGTCCATAACCTTGAAAACCACGCCTCAATTTAACGCTGCCACCCAAATCACTGGAGAGCACAGGGCTGAAGAGTCCAGCCACACCACTGCAGTACCCACCACCATTTCCACTCCTAACTCCTCCCTGGTCCATCCCGATGCACAACTTGGAAGTGCAATCTGCCCCCCAAAACCATGCCYCAGTCTGAATAGCTGAATTTAAAATTATATCATTAAGCTTGAAATTTCAACATACTTTGAGAGTTTTGATAATAACATTTTTGATTACATCCGTTGCCAGCTTCCTTCTACACCCTGACAGAGATTTAAAGTATACATTCCTATTTCATTCTGCAACAGAGATTAGTGGCAGGAACAGAAAACATCTTCTGTTCCAAAAAACCCTCGGGGTTTTCCTCCTTCTCTYGCATTTTATTAGAGGAGTCTCAAATCTCCATCAAGCTGTGATACGCTGTCACTGCAAAGCATTTCAGGCAACAAGCATCTGAGCCCCACACTGAAACACACCTTCAGAAAAAGCTCCTGAGAAACAAAGAGATTTCCAAAGCCATCCCAAAGGTGAAAGAGCTCCCCGGCAGCAACAGCCCTCAGCAAACTTTATGAAAATTGGAGCCTACGCTCGAGCGTATGGCACACAGAACTCTAATTCAAGAACTTTTGTGAACTCTTGATTGTGGAGAAGGGGGGGGAACAAAGGAAAACCGCATGCTATTGTTTATTTTGACTCCACAATACATTTAATCTACATGGAGTTGGAACATTACGCAGCAAAACTCCTCAGCTCCCAGAAGTTATGTGCAGCCAACAGCAGTAAAGCTCATTCTCCAAAGGGCAAATGCCATTTCAAGCATGTTATCTTCACCCCACACTGCACAGAAACTCTCCAAAATGCAGCTGAGAGCTGCCACCAGGGCTTCCAATCCCACACCCCAATAGCATGGGATCAAGGCAAGACACTCATGGCACAAGGAAAGCCAAAGCCTGGGGACTTCCACCAACTTGACCTTGAGCTTTTCTCAGTAATGCTGTGACAACCTGGGGGGATCCCTGAGCAGAAGGAGGAGCCCCAAGCACATCACACCCTACCCTCACAGCCTCTTGGAGTCTATGGACAGGAGCAGACCTTGTGCATTCCAAGAAGTTAAAGCAACAAGAATTATTGTTGAAGAATTATTCCAGCATATCCATAGGGATGATAACAGATTTTGCTTCATGAATTCCATTGCTCTGATTGCACAACTCCCTTCCAGCCTCGTGTCCCACTGGAGGTGAGCTAACAAGGACTGCCCATGTGCCACTGGAGACCTTCTGTGTCCAGCTCTAGGATGTCCCAGGCAGCAACAGAGGCCGTGGCTCTGCTGGTGAATTACCAGCCACAGATCCATCCTGGCCCAACCAAAGAACCATCTTCCTAAATACCACATTCCTGTTCCAAGGCACCCACTGCCACCCCTTGCACCCAGCGAGTTCACACCCCAACCCAAACATTCCAGCTCCTTTACACAATTTCTGGACACAGCGCCTTCTGCCTCACATTCCAGAGCTGTGCCAGCACCAACACTGACACCTACGGTGAGGACAATGATGTCATGGCCAGGGCAGACAGGTGACATCACCCAGCAGCCCACAGGCACCTTCTCTCCATGCCATGGGCTCAGTGGGGCTGTGCTTTATCTTCCCCTGCACCTGGGAGCAGAAGCCTTTGGCACAGCCCCATCCTCRCCCTCCGCTGGAACAGACACAGGTTGCTGAGAGGTTTCAACAGGCTGAATGAAACGGTGAAGAAAGATGCTTTTCAGAGGGGGAGGGGAGGGCAGGCACACATGGAGTGAACAAATCATCTGTTTGGAGCGCTGGCTCCTACTTGTTCTCAGTTATATTATTCACTCAGGGGTGGATTAATCCATCACTGCAAAGGAATCTCCTGATCTCAGAGATAAAGGCAACAAGTCATGCACTGGCTGTCTGTGGATCCTCCTGGAAWTGGCCAGCCTCTCTCATGGCCTTATTTGGGCCGATCCATTAGCTCTCGACTAACAACAAGCCAAAAAAAAAAAGATACAAAATAAATTAAAAACTGAAAACATACCACCTGACTACAGTAACTTTAAGTGGATTGATCTGGAAGCAAGCAGGAGCTTTCAACTCCAAATAATCACTGGTTGTTTCAAGAAGGGGCCACATGAACTGTCCCCTTCTCTTGTTCCCCAGGAGAAGAACAGCCACCTGGGTCCTTACCTTCCAACCTGGCAAGGAAAAAAGATTAATTTATTGCAAGGTTCCTTAGAGTGAGGCCTTTTACCCAGATTTATGGTTTCTTTCACTCACTGGGGACTGGGAAACAAAACCCCCTGGTGCCATTGCCCAGCAGGAGCATCTCTGGCTAGAGCAGGCTGCACTTGTACACAAGGTGCCTGCACGAAATACAACTGCAGTTCCAGCAGGGTGGACATCTCTGGCATGGCTGTCCTTCAGCACTTCAGCAGATGCCACAGAGCAATGAAAGAGACTTTCAGGATCTGTCTGTTCTCCACCTAAGATTAAGGGGGGCTAAGAAGCTCCCCCCACAGTTCCCCTCAATGCTGGGGGCTCACCAGCACTCAGGAGGAAAGATGGCAGGGAATGCTTCACAGATATCACAACCCTCAAATACCTCTGCAGAGACAAAACACCCTCAAACCCCTCCAAAAATGTAAATCTGTGGTGCCCAGCCTCTTTGCCAAGACTGTTTCTGTGGAGGCTGCTCGTGCCTTGAGTTTTTGAGTCCTTGTCTTGGCATTTTATAGGTTCACTGCAAGGAAAACCACAGGCTGCCAGGCAGAGCCTCTGTGGACTGCGAGGTAGGAAACATTCAACTTCTCTCTTTGAATTAAACAAATGAGACTCAACCACTCGGTTCRCTATCAGATTCAATGGTCGGAGTCTGCGGAAACAGCAGCACCCAGGGTATAAATCAAAGGTGTGATGAGAGAGACAGGTGAGGCTGAGRGTGTGGTTTCACCTCTCAGCTCAGCCAAAGGGATGGTCTCCTTCTCCTCCCCGGCCCCAGCTCCCTCCTGCTGCCAAGCTGATGGCAAYATCCCAGCCAAGCTGGTCGTGCTCRCTCCTTTAGGGAATTTTTTTAGGGGAAAAAATTTAGGGCTTTAGGGAATTATTTTATCCTTTTCTCATTTCTCTGAGCTGGACTGGTTCAACTGGGTGTTTCCCAAGGCAGAAGATGGAGGGAGCTGGGCAGAACCCCCTCCCTCTCTGCAAGGCACCCACCCTTGGCTCRGCAGCAGAGTGACCAAATCAGGAGACAGCAAAGCCAATTTAGAAACCACTGCTGCCAAAAGGAGCCATCCCCCCACCAACCCCTCCAGCCCCTAAGGCCTTCCCAGTCATCCAAGTGGAAGATTTAACAGCTCTGACTGCAGGGCAAGATCCAGGAAAGTTTGGGGCTWAGGTACATTTTTTTTTTCTTTTTTTTGAAGGGTTAGCTGGAGTCAGTCCCCTGCGGCTGCTCTGCTGCTGGATTCCCGCAGAGGGGAAGAGGCAGGAATGTACCTGCCACCTCCTGCAGCAGCAGGAGGACYGAGCTGTAACGTGAAACTGCGCCCAAGGAGCTGAGAGGGGGAAAAAARRAAAAAAAAMCAGAGTCCCACCTGGCTAGAAGAGCTCCAAGATACCTCATAGGTATGGAAAATGGGAAAACAACCCACCTTATGTGATTGTTTTCCCTCCTGTTGAAAGACAGCAGATATTTCTCACACAGGAAGAATGAGTAGGGGTTTAATGGAAAAGGCAGGTGGTCTGGATGCACAAGGCTCAATCYCTCACAGGGCTGAACAAGCATTTCCCCTGAAGTGATCACTGTCACTGGAGAATTATCATCCCCAGCAGAAAGGGAGAAGTGAGCTGGGGAAAGCGAGTGGGAAACTCTGACACACTCAGCCCTGGAAGCTGTACTGAGCCATGTACCAAGRAAATTACTGGAAGAACACTCAGCTGAAAAACGTGAACATTATATATATATATACACACACAAAGGAAACTATCTAGTCTAAAATTCTTGGGCCAGGGTAGCTGGAGACCTCCAGCCAGCCAAAGTAACACAGCAGAGAGGCTTTTGCYGACTTTGCCAAAGACAAACATCATCCCAGAGTAAATGATGCAGGATAAGGGAACACACAATAGCAGGGTTTGCTCAGGGAGGCCTCCAGGAGTGCAGAAAGTGAGCAGGAAAGGGAAAACACCTGGAGAACCGACCAAGTACCAGCCTACCTGTTAACAAAATAGCTCAAAATAGCAAAAGTAGTGGACAGAGAACACAGTTTGGTGCMCATGCACCAGCTTTAAGAGTCAGGATTGCAAGGCAAGCTGCAAATTCCCATTTAAGGAGGAAATGTGACCAAATCCACTTGATTCAAGGTTTTTTGCTCCCAGTCTCACCCCAGCTGCAGATAGCAGCTGGCTCTGGAGCTCTCCAGCCCACCGAAACACCAAAACCCAGAGAACTGACAGCAAACCACTGCAGCGAGGAGGGAGGGGCAGRACTCAGCTCAAGGGAGCCACTCACTCGTCAGCAGCTCACGAGCAAACCARGAGACAAAAACCCTACTGCATTAAGAGGTCAAGTTTACGGTATCAATTAATTTATACAAATGAGATGCTGCCTAACAAAAGATGTTGGRCAGGTTTCCGAGCTGCTGATTAAAGTGATTCCATGGAAAACATTACCCGAGGTACCCGATCCCAGCAGGTTTGTGGGTGAAGACTCGCTGAGTCTCAGGGCTTCTGGTACTAAACCAAAGGTTTCAAAGCCTCGTGGAAGCTCACCAACAAGTTCACCACATTTCTATGTTGTTTTGCATAGGACTATTGTGCTGAGACCACAGCACGGCAATGAAACCCCTCTAGAGTCACATCTGTGGACTGGGGAACAAGGAGGAGGCAGAGTAGGAGGTTTTTCCAGGACACAAGGCCKGGCAAAAAGAGAGGAGGTAAAGGAGCTCTTGGAGAAGGTGTGAGGAGTGGGTTTGGTGGGTGATACGGGAAACCCAGGTGAAGTTCAAAGCCTTTTCACACACAGAACTAGGAACAGCTCACACAACCTGAGAGCAACTTTCTCAACACAGCTCATTCTGCACAGATCCACGTGCACACACAAACACTCTGAGATCAGCCCCTGACCCACAGCTCCTCACAGCCAGCCCTGCAAACACCCCCAAATCCCAGCAGCTGGTCCTGTACCCAGTCACGCCAACAGCACCACCAACCAACAGGACAAGGTGCTGCTGATCACACCATCACTTCGGAAAACAGCTTGAATCCCAAAATTATTTCATTATCATACACTCTCCAGCCAGTTTTTTAGCACTGAGACTTTGCTGGTCTTGCACTTCATGCCTTACTTTGAGCACCCCCCAATTAATGCCCTGGTCATGCCCAAGCCCTCATTAGGCAGAGGGGGATTTATGAAATGCTGAACCCTGGCATGGCTGTGCACTCACAATCCCTGCTTTGCCTCCCCATTTCCACATCTGCTGAAGCAGTCTTGAAACGAGCCAGGGTATTTTTAAGCTCTGACAGTTAAAATCCTCAAGTGACATCACCTGAAGTCCATGCACAGCTGCCTTATTCCTCTGGCACACCAGCAAGCCAAAGTAAGCAGGAGCCTCGTTTATGGGCTTACAGCACACCTTGAGATAATGAAAGCACTGAGGGGACTTGCCCTGCACAGCCAGGCCTGTCCTTGAGGGCTTTTTACCCCTCTCCTCAGTTTTGGGGTAAAACCCAACAATTTTRGCAGCAGAGCAGCCCAGTGATCCAGCAGAGAGGGGCACACAGAGGGGCTGGCCCAAACCCCACTGCCACTACCTGGGGGGAATTTGGTGGCAAAGAACTCAGAGCTGATGTCCCACAGAGAAAAAGGATAAAAAATCACCCAGACTGCATGAAGGATGGCAAAAACCAACCCCTCGAGCAACTTCCCGCGGTGTACCCGAGTGTGCCCGCCCACACTTCACCTTGCACACACGGGCACGGCTGTTTACGAGCACCCGGAGCAGCTTAAGGGTGTAAATCGTGTTAATCCAGGCGACAAAGCCACTGCGCTCATCCTCGGGTGAGTTACTAATCCCCCACACCACAGCCGTTCCCATCTCACTTCCTAACCCCTTGAGGAGGAAAAAAAAAACTTTTTTAACGTGGTAGGTAGCTCAGTGGATCCCACCTTCTATCTKTGAGTCCAGCTTTTGATAGCTTTGAGCAACAGCTATGGGTCTCCCCRCAAGCCTGCGGATTTTCTGGGATGCAGACCAAACCAGTCCGAGGCTTCCCTCTTCTTAGGGAAAGGGGAATACAGGTCAAAAAATATTTATTTCTTTTTAATCATTCCATTACCAAGTGCTCCCCACAAGACAGGCTTTCAGCTGCTTTGAGAAAGCAGGGTTTGGTTTCAATGCGTTTGACTCACACCTATTTTAATTTGGTGGAACAAAAGTGTGCTGGCTGTAATTGAGGCAAATAATATCAAGTTTAACGGAAAAGCATTCAGAAATTGTGCCGGGAAACGTTCACTGCGAATTTTTGGAATATACGAGGAGCCCGCCGTCGCCCTCAGCAACTGCTACCACAAAAGCACTTTTTCTCCTCAAAGCAGCTCCGGGCGGGCTGTACATCCCATAAATCGCAACTGTCAAAACACGCGAGTCGTGGGAGATGAGGAGAAAAGCAAAAAAGGGYTCCACGCAGCTCGGCTGGGAGCGCCAGCACCCCAGGGTTACCTGCTTTGTTCAAGGAAAACGCGGAGCCACGAAGGATGAAACCCCGGAGAAGCGAAGCTTTCCCCTCTGCCGGTAACCTCGGTGACCGCGGCTGGTGTTTGAGTTGGTAAATTGTATTTCTGCTGCATGTGTGAAAGATACAGCTCGCTGAGTAAACAGCCCTTCAGAGCTGACAGCTTTACAGCCGCAGGCTCGGCGCGACTGCTCCTTCCCAGAGGCGGCGAAGCAGTTGGGGAAAGCAGTAAAATAATAATTAAAAAGAAAAAGCTTCATAAAGCCATCACATTTACCCTTTCACCAACCCTTTACACAGTTACGAGGCGGGGGCAAAATAAACATTGCCTGTTTTCTGCCCGACGGTGTGTCACGGCTGAAAAACACGTCCCCTTTGGTTTAAAAAACATCGGTACTGGAAGCATGGGATAGACGACTGGAAAGTTCTTCCATTATAGCCAGAAACTATATAATTTGTATTTTTTTTTTGGCAAAGAGACAGACAAGGCAAGGGAAAGCAATTTAAAATTCAAGCATCGTGCGGCTTCAAGAATGCAGGCAGCTTAATGCAATAATAATAATAATAATAATAATCAGAGATAAGATGTCAGGATGCTTTACAGCCAGAGTCCTCAGGCATCACACACCACCTCCTGCCTTAGGGACTGACTTTCCACAGCTCTAATTGCAGAGAAAAGTGACCTTACAGGTTAAAAACATTGAGATTAACCATTTTAAGGCGGTTAAGAGGYTGGACGCGACCCCAAACCCATCCCCTACGGCACCTCCTTCAAGCCGAGCAAGCGCTTAAATGACAAATGGAGTGGAGCGGAGGAGCGTTCCCAGCGAAATGAGACCGTAAATCAGGGGCAGCAGCTCGCAGGGCTCGCCCCGCTCCCCGCAGCGCCGTGCACCGGCTCAGCCCCGAGCACGGCGGCCACGGAGCGGGGGAGCGGACGGAGCCCGAGGGTGACAGGAGCCGCCACCTGCGGCCGCCCCGCCCGGAGGAGCCGCGCCCGCCCCTCCCGCGCCTCCCCTCAGCTCCGCCGGCGGCGGGAAGCGCGCGCGTTACCTCTCCGCCGCGCCCCCTCCCTGGTCCCGGTGCCGGTCCTGGTGCCGGTGCCGCTCGGCGGCGGCTCGCCAGGACATTCCAGGCTGGGGCGGGCGTCCCGGCGGGCGGGAGCCTCCATCCAGCGCCGCCCGGCCGCTCGGCGCCGCTTATCTCCCCCCGCGCCGCGCTCCCCGCCCCGC
>NW_026623780.1:163673-166770 GCF_030028575.1 Malurus melanocephalus | reverse complement strand
CGGGACCCGCGGGAGTGCGCTCACAAATCGCCGGGACCGGGCTTCCGTGTGAACCCGGACCCGCGGGACCCCGCTGCCGAACAGCAGGTGCACTGAACACCCACGGGACGGGGAAGGCAGGGACCGGGCACCCCACCAGCCGGCGTGCCCATTCGTGCGTGTGCCCGGGCACCCGCAGCCGCGCCCCCGCTCACCTGTGCGGGCGCGCTCCCGCGGGACCGGGCGCTTGTGCACCCGCAGAGCCGCACACCCGCTCTCATGCACCCACACAACCGTGCCACCTCCCACAGTCCGCATCCGTGCCCCCGTGTGACGGGCACCCCTGTCAGCTGCGCACCCATGGGAGCGCACCTGAGCACCGCACCGCGGGTTCCCTSTGCACCCTCCCGCTCTGCAACGCAGAGGTCATCCCGTGTCCAGCCTGCGCATTTCCACGGCTCCCACTCGGACTCTCCTGCGAGCCGCTGTATGCTCAGTGTCGCTGGAGGCAGGGAGTGGCTCTCGCTTTTTCCAGAGGGCTGTGAAATGCCCCCGCACGCCACACGTGCTCCGTGCATCATCTCTCTCCGGATAACGCCACCAAGAACCCTCTGCTCGGGCTAAAAATAGCAAAAAGGGGCTTTAACGAGGGCTCATCCTGTGCCCATACCTTTGACCCCTTCCAGAAGATCACAAATACACTCAAAATATGCCCAACATGCCCTGTTTTGGGGGATTTTGCTGTGTTTTTGTCGAATCCACATGTGGTAGCTGAAGAGGGATTTATCCYAAGGAGGGTTTCACCCGGAAAGGCTTCAGCAACACATGGAGCAAGCTGCAAAGAAACATAGTTGCTATGTTTAAAAATACAGGAAAAAAAATTTTAAAAGTATAAAAACCCCCCAAAAAGTAGACTTGAAATACAATCTCTTGGTTTTTGGACAAACCTGTGMGACCAAAATGCTGCATTACCCTGTGTTTAACTGCCCTAATTTTATCCCTTGGGAGGTTTCCTGTAGGACGTCATTATTTCCACAAGTGTGAAAAGAAGAAAAAAAAAAATAGTAGAAAAATCTTCAGAAAACTGAAACCCCCATAATCTGAAGAAAACACCCCAAAAATAAAACAAAATCGGGGTTGGCACAGGAGAGGAGTTAAATGRCTTGGTTTATGGCAGCCAGTGGAAAAGAGGAGGGCTTCAGGATTGTTCTCAGCACAGAAGAGACAGCCAAGTCTGGTTTTTTGGGATAAAACCACTCAAAATGAGTGTCATAATGAAGGTGTTTCGCAGACCAGGGGTGGTGCCAAATTGTGATTTCTCGCTGTACAATTTTTGGGGTGATTTTTCTCCCAGTTGAGCACATTTGCATGAGAATACCCTCTTGGGCAGKGGAATTGCTGCTTAATTAGCGAACAGCAATCACTTTAATTAGCATGTCTCCATGCTCCCTGCTATTTTGCATAGATTCAAATGAGATGCTCATTAGGGAGCAGGCGCCCGGACAAGCTACGCCCTTTAGCTGTGCACTAACCCAATTAACTTCAGCCAAACCGTGCCGGGCCCTGTGCCAGGAGGGATCGGGCTGCTCCCAGAAGGAAAGCGCAGAACTGCTCTCTTCAACCTGCTCTCTTCCTCCAAACCTCTGAGATTTTCTTCCTTGGAAGGATTTTTTTTCTGTCAAGGTTTTCTTCCTTGCAAGGTTTCCTTCCTTGTCAAAGGTTTTCCTTATTGTAAAATTTTCCCCCTCCAAAGCTTTTCCACCATGCAAGGTTTTCCTCCTTGTGAGATTTCCTTCCCTGAAACAATTTCCTCCTTCAAGTATTTTCCTCCTTGCGAATTTTTCTTCCTTGAAAAACCATTTCGTTCTTCAAGTATTTTCCTCCTTGCAAGATTTCCTTCCTCACCTCAAGCTTTCCTCCTTGCAAGAATTTATTTCCTTGCAAGATTTCCCTTTTTTGCGGTGTTTTCCTCCACCCAAAGTTTATCCTCCAAGTAAAGTTGTCCTCCTTGCAAGGTTTTCTTCCTTGGAGGTTTCCTACCTTTCCATCTCCTTACAAGTTTTCCTCCTTGTGAAGTTTCCTTCCTCACAAGATTTTCCTCCATGCAAGGTTTCCCCTCCTCATAAATTTTGCTTCCTTGCAAGTTTTTCCTCCTTTTCCTTGCCCTCCCGCTGCTGGGATTTGGGAGCAGAAATAGAGGGGGACACCCCCAAAAAGCCACCCTCCCTCCTTGGGGACCCTCGAGCCCTCTCCGTGCCCCTTCCCCAAACACCGTGGGGCCATCGTTCCTGGCAGGAGCACGAGGGAATTCGCGGGTCCCCTTTGTTTTTCCGCCCGGACAGCGTGGTCCCAGCGAGGTTGGGTTTTATTTTATTTCATTTCTCCTGCCCCGTAATCCCATCGTCTTGTCACGGTTCCCCGGGAAGCGGGGCTGCTCCGAACAAAGCCCCCGGAGCATCCCGGGCTCCCGGAGGGGGTTTTGCAGCTGCGCCTCGGAGCGTGACCGATCGGGAATGAGCCTTCGCAGCGCGTCTAATGCCGTTTGGACAGGGAGCCTTTCATCCGCTCGTGGGAGTGAGGCCCCGGCATTGAGGCGATCGCTCCCCGCGCTCCGGCCCTCGGCGCTGTCCCCGCGGGAGCCGCCGGCACCGCCGCCGCTGCGCTTTGGGGCTGAGCGGGGCGGGGACGCTCCCCGACACCGCACAGAGCTCAGGGCTGGCGTGGAGGGGCTGCGAGATGCTCCCCATCGCCGTGGTCTGGTCACTGTCACCTCATGCTGGGCTCCACCGGGTTCATTGTCCTGGTCCCTGCTCTGTCCGTGGCAGGGATTCGTCCTGGTCCCCACTGTCCTGTCACCAGCAGGTACCTCATCCCAGTTCCCTTCTCCATATCCCAGCAGGTTCCTTGACTTCGTCCTCATCACCCTGTCCCTGGCAGGCACGTCCTTCCAGTTCTCATTCTCCTGCTCCCAGCAAGCACCTTGCCCTGGTCCCATCACCCCATCCCTGTCCCCATCAGATCACTCATCCCAGTCCCCATCATCTGTCCCTGTCATCCCATCCCAGCCCCCATCACCTTGTCCTGGTCCCATCACGCCATCTCTGTCCCCATCAGATCA
>NW_026623780.1:156696-163113 GCF_030028575.1 Malurus melanocephalus | reverse complement strand
CCCATGGGGCCAGCCCAGCACCCCAATGCCCTTTGGCATCCAACGATCTCTTGAGGGAAGGTTTGTGCGTCCTTTTTGGGAAGGGGACAGCAGSTGCCAGCCTGGTGCCACCCACCTGTGGCAGTGCAGGTGGCATTGGGTGGCATCAGCTCCTGAATGTGCTCTGCAGTGTTGGCAGGCAATGTGTGAGTGGGGAAATGTGCATCAGGAACGGGGCAAAAAGGCTGGAGGGGTGTTGGGGTGCAGCACACATGGAAATGATCACCTGGGAGGAGAAGAGACAAGATGAATATGATGAGAAAAGATGAGACAACAGGAGAGGAAAAGAGGAGGAGACGGAGGGAAAGGAGGAGGAGGAGAAGGACTAAAGGATGAGAAGTATTGGAAGRTGAAGAGATGAGAAGAGACAAGATGAAAATTATGAAGGTAGAAGAGGAGACAACAGGAGAGGGAAAGAGGAGGAGAAGAAGGAGGAGGAGGAGAAACGAAAGGGAAAAAAAGAGGAAGAGGAGGACTAAAGGCTGAAGTGGAGTAGAAGATAAAAAGAAGAGGAAGGGGAGAAGTAGAAGAAAGAGGAGAGGAAGACGAGGAGACATGTTGCCTCTAAAGAAGMCATATCTCCCTGTGAGCTTTGCTAACCCATCACTTCATGAATTGGAYAGGGAGTTTTGTTGGTTTATTTTTCCCCCCCAGTGAAAAGTGGCTTTTTGACCCAAACACACGTTTTCATAGCAAAGGTTTATTTTGGCTGAAAGCCTTTTGTTTCTTATTAAAAAGAAAATTGGTGAGGTTGGTGGGAAGGGTCACCTCTGTAAAACCTCTTTTTTCCTTTAAAAAAGCCTCAACTAATCTATTTTGGCTTAAAAAAAATTTTCATCAGAAATATCTCTGCAGGAGGCTTTGGGAGTGAATCATTCCCAAAATCCCCTGTCCCACACCGTGCCTGGTCCTGCCCAGCTTTATCATCTCCCCTGCAGCAAACACCCAGTGGCAACAAAAGAAAATAAGAATTATTAGCAAATACTTATTTTTTTTTTACTTTTTTTGGGGGGGCAGACTAGAGGGTGGTTTTGCCTCATTTGCCTCTATTTTGGTTGTTTAACTCCATGGAGCCTCCTGAAGAGACCTTGGGCCCATGATTTGGGCAGTTTGTCCTCAGCCTTCTCTCTGGATGGACCTCAGTGCTGCAGGTACCTTGTCTGCATCCTCATCTTCCTGATGGACCCCAAATCAGAGTGATGGGTATTTTATATCCATCCTCATCCTCATGATGGATCCCAAATCAGAGTGGTGGCTATCTTATCTTCATCCTCATCCTCCTGATGGACCCCAAATCAATATTGTGAGTGTTTTATCTTCATCCTCATCCTCCTGATGGATCCCAAATCGTAGTGGTGGGTGTTTTATCCCCATCCTCATCTCCGTGATGGATCCCAATCAGTGTTGTGGGTATCTTGTCTCCATCCTCATCCCCCTGATGGACCCCAGATCAATATTGTGAGTGTTTTATCTCCATCCTCATCTTCCTAATGGATCCCAGACCAGAGTTGCAGTTCTTTGTCTCCATCCTCATCTCCCTGATGGATCCCAGATCAGTGGTGGGTATCTTGTCTCCATCCCTGCCCCCTGAAGGATCTCAGGAGGGTGTTGCAGGTACCTTCACTCCATCCCTGTCCCCTGAAGAACCCCACAAGATCTCATACCGTTGCTGTAGCCCATCACCACCTCCTCTGAGCTCCCCAAACCCAACCCACCACCTCTCCTTGCGGGCAGCACCCATTCCCAACCCCAGCTGGACACGGCTCATGGTGAGTGGATGCCTCTCAAGGGGCCAAGACTGTGGTGGAGAGAGCAGCAGAGACGGGTGGAGGGGATGGAGCGCCTTCAAAATTGACACCATATGGCTGCTCCTTATCCCCGGGCCCAGTAAATAGGGCTTTCATGCTGGGCCGGTTGCCATAGGAGCAAACACGCAGGAAATATCCCAGATAACTCGAATAGTGGCGAAAACATATGTTTTGGATAAAAACCGGCAGAAAATCGCCCCGTTTAACCCTCCRAGGCGGTTTTAACCCCTTTTCCACACCTCGGTGCATGCGTGCAGCGGGGAAACTGAGGCACGCTGGGGCTGGGCCCCTCGTCACCCAGCAGGGGGAAGTCTGACAGGTTTTTTGCAATGAAGTGGGATTGCTGTCAGGTTCTCAGTGTCAGCCTGCCTCCTTTTCCTCCTTCTCCTCCTCCTCCTCCTCCCCAGAGCCCCTTATCAAGACGGATGGTTGGATGCAAGGCCGTGTGCAAGCATTTCTCTTTGATTTGCCAAGGAATTTGCTTTGCTTTTGCTTTTTTATTCCCCCCCCCTTTTTTTTTTTTTTTTTTTTTTTTTTTTTTTTTTTTTTTTTTTTTCTTTTCCTTTCCTTTCCTTTCCTTTCCTTTCCTTTCCTTTTTTTTTTTTCTTCCCACCCCCTCTTCTTTTTCTTTCTTTTTCCAGCCTCGGCCAAACCTTTCCTTATCGCATCTGGTGAGCAGCGGGCCCCCAGAGCTGCCCTGGCCGCCGGCCAAGCGTCGAGCCGACAGCCAGGCTGCTACAGCACAGCCAGGTTTCCCCACGCTGCAGCATCCCGAGAGGCTGAGCCCGGAGAAAACGGCGGCCCTGGCTCTCAGGAAGGGGAAACTGAGGCATGGAAGGCCTGAAAAGCTGCTGCAGGTGTTGCTGGTTCCTGCGAAGTGGATTTGTGCGTCCCCCCCGTGCTGCAAGTAGCCCTGTGTGCCRCAAATATCCCTGTGAGCTGCTGACATCTCACAGATCCTAAACATTCCTGTGTGCTGCAAACATCCCTGTGCACTGCTGCAATCAGCCTTGGATGCTGCAAATATCCCTGTGCATTGCCGGCATCCCTGCATCCCATAAACATCCCTGTGCATTGCCTGCATCCCTGCATCCCATAAACATCCCTGTGCATTGCCTGCATCCCTGAGTGCTACATCCCTGCATCCCATAAACATCTCTGTGCATTGCCTGCATCCCACAAACATCCCTGTGCATTGCTGGTATCCCTGCATCCCACAAACATCCCTGTGCATTGCCTGCATCCCTGCATCCCATAAACATCCCTGCATCCCATAAAGATCCCTGTGTATTGCCTGCATCCCATAAACATCCCTGTGCATTGCCTGCATCCCTGAGTGCTGCATCCCTGCATCCCATAAACATCCCTGAGTGCTGCATCCCTGCATCCCATAAACATCTCTGTGCATTGCCTGCATCCCTGCATCCCACAAACATCCCTGTGCATTGCCTGCATCCCTGCATCCCATAAACATCCCTGTGCATTGCCTGCATCCTGCATCCCATAAACATCCCTGTGCATTGCCTGCATCCTGCATCCCATAAACATCCCAATGCATCCCTGCATCCCATAAACATTGCTGTGCATTGCCTGCATCCCTGAGTGCTGCATCCCTGCATTCTATAAACATCACTCCATCCCACAAATATCCCTGTGCATTGCCTGCATCCCTGCATCCCATAAACATCCCTGTGTATTGCCTGCATCCCATAAACATCCCTGTGTGCTGCATCCCTGCATCCCACAAACATCCCTGTACATTGCCTGCATCCCTGTGAGCTGCATCCCCGCATCCCACAAACATCCCTGTACATTGCCTGCATCCCATAAACATCCCTGTGCATTGCCAGCATCTCTGAGTTCTTCATCCCTGCATTCCCCAAACATCCCCGCACTCTGCAGCACATCCCAGAGCCTTTTTCCAGGAGAGGACATCACCCCTGGGTCTTTCCAGCACTGCCCGAAGATGGAGCAACCCCATGGAGTCCATCCCAAACCCAGCACCCGACAGCAGCCTGTCCCTATAAGAGGCTGAAGAGGAAWCTGTGGGTGCTGGGATGGGGAAAATTTTGGAAAAATCAGCACTCTGGAATGTCATGAGCAGGACTTTAGCATTGGAGGGACTGCAGTTATGGGGTGCAGATAGGGCAAACCAAAGGGATCAGGGAGAAAGCCCCAAGATTAAGGAGCACAGGGGCTGTGGGGCCGCAGCTCCGGGGCCATACACGGCGGGAGGGGGTCCAGCCGACCTGGGATTTCTCCTGGTGCCGTCTTGTAAATACTGCTGACGGGAGGAATGTGCAAGCACGGAGGAAAAATCCCCTTCCCAGCCAGAGCATCGCCTCGCAGCTCCCTCGCAGCGGGGTCGGAGCCCTCCTGGTGCTCCTCATCCTCACAGTTCGCCTGGGGAGCTCTTTTTGTCCTCTTAATTTTGGTGGGATGCACATCCCTGGCAAGGTGCAGCATCCCTGCTGCCCACCTCATTCCTGCTGCCCACCCCATCCCTGCTGCCCACAGCATCCCTGTCAATGCCACATCCCTGCCCCATCCCTGCCAAATCCCTGTCCCATCCTTGCCCCATCCTTGCCCCATTCCTGCCCCATCTCCATCACATCCTTGTCAGATCCCTGCCACCATCCCATCCCTGTTACATCCCTGTCAGTGCCCCATCCCCATCCCCATCCCTGTGCCATCCCTGCCCCATCCCTACCYCATCCCTGCCACTGCCACATCCCTGCTCTGCTGCAATCCCAAACTCGATTTCTCTCTTCAACTCCTGGTTTTTTTTGTTTCCCCCCCTAGTTTTTAATAACCTCACCCTGCATCTCCCGCCTCCTCCTCCTCCCTCCGAGCTCTGGTTTGGGTTTTGGTGAAGTTTAGCAAAACAAACACGGTCAAACCACCCCCTCCWAATGTGTAAAATCCCTGGAAAAGCCACAACAGCTCCGCAGGGCGGCCGAGGGCTCGTGCAAGGCACTGGCAGGCCCCGGAGCTGCTCAGCCAGCCCTGCGAGCAGAGCACAGCAGATGAAATCCATTTCATTTTCCCCCTCCCTTTTGATGTATTTTCCAGCAGGATATTCCTCGCACGCAGGTCCCTCGGCCCCAGGGGGCTCCTGCTGGGTGCTGAGCCCGGGAGATGGTGCTGAATCAAGGAGAGATCGAAGAGACCGTAAAACTCTCCGGGATGATGGGAAAAATGGCATTTTCCCTGCCAGACCCCTCACTTTCCTCCTCTCCACGTCCCAAAAATCCCAGCAGAGGCCAAATGATGCTCAAAAGCCACTTTAAAGATTCAGCTCTCTGCTCCAATGGGGGAATGTCCCCCTCCTCCATGAGCTTTTTTCACACCTCTCCCACCCCATTGCTCACTATTTCACGCCTGGACGTTCCAAAGGAGCAGTCTGGGGCGTTGGGGAGATGATTTGGGGGGTTTTAGGGTGTTTGAGGGKTTTTTTTTAGGGTGTTTGGAGGTTTGAGGGTTCTGCTCTCGATGGTGAGAGCAGCGCTTTCTCCCCACCCTGCCCAAGAATGTTTCTGCTGATATTAAACCCGACCCGGAGGCATTTGGAAGGAGCCGACTTCCTCGCCAAGAAAATGACCTCAGCCTCCTGCTTTGGAGTTTTTTTTTTTACCTTTTTAAAGCATTTTTCTCCCTCTCCTGCCTGCCAGGCGAGAGGCACTGCTGGGGCCTCACCCGTGTCCCTGGCACTGCTGCCAGGCTGCCAATCCTCCGATTCAKGGTGTTTGTTGTAGGTTTTAACCTGAAAATTCCAATTTTAAGCTGTAAATTCCACGTTTTTCCCCACAAAACCCCCGTGATGCTGATCCAGGGGCCAAACCTTCTGCAAAAACCCACCTTGCACCATCCTCTTGGCACTTGATGACCTACAAAGTTCATTTTCCCGATGAAAAAAAAAGGGGRRAAAAGCTCAGACCAAGAGTTAAYGYTGCCCACGATGTTTCTGGAAAGGATTTTTGCAGGAGTTTCCTTAACAGACTCCTCTGCATTTTTGCTTTTATTAATGTGGCGGCATTCCCGAGGCTGCTGCGATGCTTTTGCGAGAGCTAAAACATCTCCTGGGTTAAAAATCCAACAAATCCAGTCCCTCAGGCACCTCCACAGCGGGAAATGCTGTGAGGAGAGAGGAGGGAAATGCTGGGTTTGGGTGTTTTCACATGGAATTGCTCCAGCTTTAGGGTTTTTTTTTTTCTTTAAATGAATATTTCTGTCCTGGAGACACTGAGATGATGGGGGTAGTTCAGAAAATAAAAATGTTTCTGGAATACTATTGGATTTCCAGTCCCCAAAAAGCTGATGTTTTTGGGAAATTTTTTCATTTTTCCCTAAAAAGCAGATGGGAAATGTTTCCATAATTTTTCTCTGCTTGAAGTGGTGCATCACCATCCTGGAGCTTGATTGGTACACCCATCTCCATCCCAAATCCAACATCTGCATCCTTCATCCCACTCTTGTAGCCTGCATTCCACTTCTCCTACCCTACAGCTTCACCCTCCAACTGCATCCTGYTTTTGTATCCTACACCCATCCCCTGGATCTGCATCCTGCA
>NW_026623780.1:153559-155263 GCF_030028575.1 Malurus melanocephalus | reverse complement strand
AAAGATCACTTGTGGGGCCAGATTGGTTCCATCCAGTCCTCCCTTCCCCTGCTCCTGCTCCCATCCAGGTGTTTCTCCAGAGCAGGTGTGACACGGAGAGCAGTGTTCCCAACCTGGCCTGTGCAGAGGGGACTGGGGAGGTTTCCCATCCACAGGGGCTCCGTTCCCCTCCCGGCACATCTGGCGGGCAGATGTGGCCAAACGGCYGGGATCTGCCTCCCAGATGGGGGACGAGCTGCAAAATCTCTGGATGGGATTGGAAAGCAATGATTTTTTCCTTGGAAGTCTGTGTTTCCCGGCTCGTTGCACGCACTCCCCATCCCCGGGGTGCTGCAAAGGCCCTGTGCAGAGCTGGGGCTGCACCGTGGTGCTCCGGGGCTGGGGCATCCCATGGCCTGCACCTCCATCCCATATCTGCACCCTAAACCCCGCTCCTGCATTCCATGTCCCACATCCCCATCCCATCTCCTGTGTCCTGCATCCCTCCCTCTGCAGCCCAAATCCCTCCTCTGCAATCCATGCCCTGTACATCCTTCATCTGCCTCTTCAATTCCATTTCCCTCGTTACCTGTCCTATATCTCACCTCTGCATCCCTAAATTCTGCTCCTGTACCCCATGGTCTGTATCTGGATCCCATATGTGCATCTGCCCTTTTTGYCCCGTGTCCTGCACCCCACACTGCAGCCCCTCTGCTGTCCTGTATCCCTGTCATGTCTGGAAACCTGCACCTGCCTCCTAAACCCTCCCTCCTGCATCTGGGAACCTGTGTCT
This sequence comes from Malurus melanocephalus, assembly GCF_030028575.1. Lineage (NCBI taxonomy): Eukaryota > Metazoa > Chordata > Aves > Passeriformes > Maluridae > Malurus > Malurus melanocephalus. Next base: position 154,491 of record NW_026623780.1, on the reverse strand, counting down.
ATATCCTAAATTCTCTGCTTCCTAAATTCCTATTTTTTTTTCCTTAAATCCTGTGTCTGCATCCTGAATYCTGCATCCCACATCCTAAATTCTTCCACAGTCCCTCTCCTGCACCCTACATCTGGCACCCCATGTCTGCATCCCAAATCCTGTGTCTCACATCTGCATCCTGAATCCTCCAGTGTTCAGCATCTACATCCTAAACCGCCCCCCTGCATCCGTCTCCTTAAATCTTACGTCCTCCACCTGCATCCTAAATCCTTCATCCTGTTTATAACCTAAATCCCACGTCCCCATTTACATTCCAAACACTCCATCCCCGATCTGTATCCTGCTTCTCCATTCTGTGTCCTGCATCCACATCCTACATCCTCCACCTTCATCCTAAATCCTCTATCCCAAACCCTGCATTTACATCCCCAGTCCTTTGTCCCACATCTGCATTCTAAGTTCTCCATCCTGTGCTCTGTATCTGCATTGTGAATCCTCCATCCACCATCCTAAATCCTATATCCCATATCTCCATGTTAAATCCTGCATCCTAAATCCTATATATTCATCCCAAATCCTGTGTCCCACATCTGCATCCCAAAGTCTCTGTCCTGCATCCTGCACCTGCATACTAAATCCTATGACCCCATCTAAATCCTAAATCCTCCACCCCCCGTACTGCATATAAGTTCTAAATCCTGTGTTCTATATTTGCATCCTAAATCCTCCATCCTTTATGTACATCTGAAATCCTAAATCTCCAGGTAGCTCCTAAATCCTCTATCCYATCCTAAATCTTCTATCCCACAGTTGCATCCTGGATCCTCCATCCTTGTATCCCTTCATTCTAAATCCTACACCCCCATCTGCACCCTAAATGCTCCATCCTGCATCTACATCCTATGTCCCATATCTGCACCCCAAGTTCTGTCCCAGATCCT
>NW_026623780.1:150599-152467 GCF_030028575.1 Malurus melanocephalus | reverse complement strand
GCATCCCAAACTCGGCATCCCAAACTCTGCATCCCAAACTCCGCATCCCAAACCCCGCATCCCAAACTCGGCATCCCAAACYCCGCATCCCAAACCCCGCATCCCAAACTCCACGTCCCAAACTCCGCATCGCAAACTCTGCATCCCAAACTCCGCATCCCAAACTCCGCATCCCAAACTCTGCATCCCAAACTCCTCAAACTCGGCATCCCAAACTCGGCATCCCAAACTCCGTATCCCAAACTCCGCATCCCAAACTCCACATCCCAAACCCCACATCCCAAACCCCGCATCCCAAACCCCGCATCCCAAACTCTGCATCCCAAACCCCATGATGAGGCCAAGGGCCAGCAGACCCCGCCGTGGTTTTGGGATGAGGAGGGGGCAGAAGCCCCGGCCGCCCGCCCCTCCGTGCTGTTGGTTTTAGGATTTGCCACGCTCCGGTGCCTCCGAGCGCGCCGGGTCCCCGGCGGGGCCRCACAAAGGGCGCTTTCAGGGCCCCGCTCGGCGCAGCCCCCCCTCACCCGGCCACATAGGAACACAAACCTTTTATCCCCCTCGAATTTCCCCCGCAGACCCCGAAAGCGGAAAATAATCCCCTCTGCAGAGTTAAAAAAAAAATCCAAAGAACCCTAAAAATTAGGGTGGGAAGTAATTCCCATGGGAATGGAGCCCRGTTAACGGGTGGGGCACAAGCGGGGTCCAACCTCCCCCAAGATATCCCGGGGAAGAGGGGACGTSCCCGTGACCCCCCAAAAGATCCCATTTACAGCAGGTAACAGGTGAAAAATTAATTTGTTTTGACAGCGAGACCYGCTCATGCAACGAGTTGTGTCCGGCCTCGTGCCCCTCCACAACCCTCCACTCCCGAGGCATTCCCAAAGATTTTCTTTTTTATGCCCTTAGAAATATAAATTCCTGGGGGGAATGAACCAGAAAACCCTGTATTCAGCCTAATTATCCCCCCTGGCCGCAATCTGTGATCTCTGGGACAATTAAAAGCGCTTAATCCCGGCTGAAAAGCAAACAAGGTCGGAGCGCGGCGTCTTCCTGCTTTCCCCTCGCCCGCTGCCGGGGTCTCGCTCCCCAGCTGCAATATAAATATGCAATTAAAAAATCGCCGCTAATTGCTTCGCCCAAGGGGGGTTCCCACCAGGGAAACAAAAAGGCTGGGGAAAGGGATATTAAAAAAAAAAAAAAAATTAAGAAGGGGTAAACAAGTAAAAAGCACGTTTTTTTAGCCCAGTAATTAAATAGCGATGCAGCTTTAGGGAGAAATTGTGGGGATATCTCAGGGTTTGCACCCCGGGGTGGGTTTTTTTTTTGGGGGGGATGCTCTTTTTTTGGGGGGATGGGGTTAATCCCTGGCTCTCCTCTCTCGCTCCAGCGCTAACAACCCCTGGCAGCTCTTGGGCTCGTTAGTCCTTCCGAAAAGCAATTAGAGAGGTTGGGAAATGAGGGCAGCCGCTGCCCTGAGACAGGGCAGGGATGGGGGGCAGGGGGGGTCAGCTCCCAAACCTTGGGGCTGGTTTAGGGCTGGTTTAGGGCTGCAGGGCTCAGCACAGACCCCATAGCGGGATTCACCCTGGCTGAGCAAAGCTGCACCGTCTGTAGGTTTGGGAGAGAAAACCCCACTGCAGCRCCAGCCTCGCTTCGTGTGCCCCCAGGGCTTTATTGAACCTTCAAAACCTAAAACAGGGGGCTGGGCACCTTCACAGCGTTTGGGTGGTGCTGCCAGAGCCCAGCCAGGAGGAAGAGGAGGAGGAGRAAGAGGAGGAAGAGGCGGRGGAGCGGTGCAGGGGCTCAGGTGCCRGGCAGCCAGACTTTCTGGGTGCTGACGATGTCGCTGAGCTTGGCCTTGATCTTCA
>NW_026623780.1:147544-149626 GCF_030028575.1 Malurus melanocephalus | reverse complement strand
CCACTGGGGGTCCCAGCCCTGATTTTATTCCCCACTGGGGGTCCCAGCCCTGATTTTATTCCCCACAGGGAGTCTGACCCCAGATTTTACTCCCCACAGAGGGTCCCAACCCTGATTTTATAACTCACTGGGGATTCCAATCCTGATTTTATAACTTTCAGGGGGTCCCAGCCCTGATTTTACTCCCCACAGAGGGTCTCAACCCTGATTTTATAACTCACAGAGGGTCCCAGCCCTGATTTTACACCCCACAGGGGATCTCACCCCAGATTTTACGCCCCACAGAGGGTCCCAGCCCTGATTTTACCCCTCACAGGAGGTCCCAGTCCTGATTTTATGCCCCAAAGGGGGTCTCACCCCAGATTTTACCCCTCACAGGAGGTCCCAGCCCCGATTTCAGCCCCAGTCCCACCTGGTTGGTGCAGCTCATCTTCCAGCCGTAGCCCATCTTCTCACACACCTCCTTCAGCGCGCGGTACGAGCCGTCGGCGTCCAGCTTGGTGAAGAACCGYGTCATCCGCTTCACCAGCCGCTGCCACGGGCTCTGCCGCCCCAAAAAACRGTCCCAAAGGTTACCAACCCCGCCAAAAAGGTCACAGATCCCGCCAAGTTCCAGCCCCAGCCCTGCAGAATCCCGGCTTTCGGCGAGGAAATGTTGGAAAGCTGCACCCCCTGATGGCATGAGCCAAAAAATGCATCCCAAACACCTGAAACGCTGCACAGCCACATCCCAAACTGCATTTATGACCCTGGTATCATAAATATGGCAGAAATGCTCCTTAGTGACACATATATGATGCTAAGCTGCACCCCAATTGTATAAATAGTGAGGTGGTGGACCCCAATATTGTAAATTGGATGTGAAGCTGCCTCCCAAACTCTGCAGAGCTGTACCCTGGAATTGGAAAGTTGTATTTTGTTACTCAAAATACRGCAAAATTGCACCCCAAATACCACAAGGCTGCACCCTGAGATGACAAACCTTACCCAGCTGCACCCCAACACCGCCAAGCTGCTCCCTGATATTGTGAATCAGATGCAAAGTTGCTGCCCAAACACCACAGAGCAGCCACCAACCACTGCATGAAATGCACCCTGATGCCATAAATGATGCACATTTGCACCCCAAATCCTGGGAGGTGGCACCCCGAGATGAAAAATCTCACAGCTGCACCCCAGCATTGCCAAGCTGCTCCCTGATATTCCATATACAGSAAAGTTGCTCTTTAATGTGACATTTCTGAAGCAAAGTTGCACCCCAATATTTCACAGTTCAGCGCTGCACCCCAATGCTGTAAATCAGATGTGTCAAGCCCCTGGCAAAGTGATACCCTGGATATGAGAAGTATTGCAAATGTGCACCCCAAATCCTGCACTGGCACCCTGAGGAGGTAAAGAATTACAAATGTGCACCCCAAATCCTGCACCTGGCACCCTGAGGAGGTAAAGAATTACAAATGTGCACCCCAAATCCTGCACTGGCACCTTGAGGTGGTAAAGAATTGCAAATGTGCACCCCAAATCCTGCACCTGCACCCTGAGGCAGTAAATATTCAACAGCCATAGACCCAACGTTGCCAAGTTGCTCCTTGATATTATAAACATGTTGAAAAAAAGTTGCTTCTTACCTGTTTAAGGCAAAGTTGCACCCCAGTAGTGTCAAAGGTGCAGCACTGGATGCTGATGTTGTAATTTTGATGAGAAGCTGCCCCCAAATGCTGCAGAGTTGCACCCCAAGATGATAAAGCTCACCCAGCCACATCCCAAACATTGCCCAGTGGCTCCCTGATGTTACAAAYATGGCAAAGCTGCTCCTCATTGTCACATACATGATGCAAAGTTGTACCCCAGTGCTGTAAATGGGAAGTGAAGCTGCCCCCAAACACCCTGAAGCACCAGCAAAGTGTCACTCTGATCCTAAAAACACCAAAAGCTGCACCCCAAATCCTGCAAACTYGCATCTGAGGTGATAATAACACAGTCACACCTCCAAGATCGCCAAGCTGCTCCCTGACAGTCCCCGCTGGGGAAAGCTGCGCCCCAAACACCACAGAGCAGCCCCCAACCATTGCAAGGAGCATC
>NW_026623780.1:145501-146950 GCF_030028575.1 Malurus melanocephalus | reverse complement strand
GCCCAGCCACATCCCAAACGCTGTAAGGTGCAATCCCAAGGGGATAAACCTCTGCACACATTGAGGCAATATCCCGATATTGCAGGTGGTGCCAGGTGACCCCTGCAGCCCCTGACCTGGGAGGAGCCGGGGGTGCCCAGCAGTTGGCTGTTGACCAGCATGTGCTCGGGGCAGGCGGGCTGGGAGAAGCTGAAGCCCTGCACCAGCTGGTCGATGCTTCCCGCACCGCTCTCCCACGGCATCCCGCCCGTGCCGGGCTCCGGCTGCGACGTGGAATAGCTTGCCTTGTCCTCACTGCAAGGCAACGGGGGACACGAGGGTTAGGAGTGCTGGGGAGAGCCCAGTGCGGGAACTGCATGCGGGTTTTTGCAGGATTTGGGACAGAATCCCAGGGTTTCTCCCGGCCACCTCCTGGAGAAAGCGCCAGGAAAGCCATGAGGCGTGCAAGGAGTTGCAAAGCCGTGTGCAGGGAGGCAGAGGCTCACCCCAGTGCTCCCTTCACCGGTGAGAAGTCTGTATCGGATCGGATGTGCTTGGAGAAGCCTCCAGGGGAGTCAGCGACCCCCCCCGAGGAGAGCCGAGCCCGCTTGACATCTGCAAAGGGACAGGACACGCGATAATCCCAAATCCAGGAGCAGCAGCGCTCTCCCCCGCGGCCCCTTACCCTTTTTGAGGGGTCTGCTGTACCACCGGTCCTTCTGGATGTCGGGGATGGTGATCCTCGCCGTCGGGCTCTCGGTGAGGATCTTGTGCAGCAGTGCTGGGGGAGACGAGGGGGTGGAACACAATCTGGTGTGTGTGTACAAGTGTATATATRTGTGTGTATGTATATATTTGTGTGTATGTAYATATTTGTGTGTCTGTATATATGTGTGGGTATTTAGGGAGCTGCTGGTGCTTACCCAAGGGAGCTGAGTCGATCTTCTTCCAGGGTGGGAGGTAGGTTTTCCTCTCTTTCCAGTCGCTGTACTCCTGGCAGCTGTCGCTGGGCTGGTCCCAGGGCAGCTCTGCAGGGACACCCCGCCACTGTCACCCRCAGTGCCACCACCCCCGGGCACACACGTGGCAGTGTGGGGACCTGGTGTGCCAGGAGACCCTGCCCTGCCACGGATCCCACACCTCCCTGTGCACCCCACACCTCCCTGTGCATCCCACACCTCCCTGTGCACCCCACATCTCCCCACGTACCCCACATTTTTCACACACACTCCACACCTCTGTATGCATCCCAAACATCTCCTATGCATCCCATACCTCCCGTGTGCATCTCACACACCCCCCTTACACACCACATATTCCAAAACTCCCCTCCATGCATTTCACATCCCTTATGGATCCCACACGTTCCACCCCTGTTTCACACATCCCTCCCCCTGTGCACTCCGTACATCCTTCCCCTCTCACATGAGCTCCCTCCCCATCCCATACATCCCTCGGTGCACTCCACAC
>NW_026623780.1:121125-144601 GCF_030028575.1 Malurus melanocephalus | reverse complement strand
CAGCATGGCTGTCAGCCCCATGTCACCCCCTGTTAATTCCATACATCCCAGTCCTCCCACTCCTGGCCAGGACAGCCATCAGCCCCATGTCACCCCCCGTGATTTCCATACATCCTGGTGTTCCCACTCCTGGCCAGCGTGGCTGTCAGGCCCATGTCACCCCCTGTTAATTCCATACATCCTGGTGTTCCCACTCCTGGCCAGCATGGCCATCAGCCCCATGTCACCCTCCATGAATTCCACACATCCTGGTGTTCCCATTCCTGGCCAGCACAGCCATCAGCTCCACGCACAGCCATCAGCTCCGTGTCACCCTCCATGAATTCCACAACCCCTGGCACTCCCACCTCCGGCCAGCATGGCTGTCAGCACCACATCACACCCTGTGAATTCCATACAACCTAGCAGGCCCACTCCTGACCTTTGCCTATAACAGCATAGCTATTATAACTGTCACCCTCCATGGATTCCATACATCCCGGTGTTCCCACCTCCGGCCAGCACGGCTGACAGCCCCATGTCACCCCCCATGGATTCCACATCCCCTGGCTCTCCCACCTCCGGCCAGCATGGCTGTCAGCACCACCCCGCAGGCCCAGACGTCCACGGGCTCGGCGCGGAATTCGGGGCGCCGCAGCAGCTCCGGGGCCACGTAGGGCAGGGTCCCGCACATCTTGTTCAGCAGCCGCTCCCGCCCGTTGTGCCGGAACACCGTGGCCAGGCCAAAATCCGAAATCTTCAGGTTGTCTGGGCCCGAAGGGAAGCGAAAAGCCAAATTAAAAATTTAAATTGAAAGCTGAAATTACCCACCCCCAACAGAATTAATTTAAAATGCAAATTTAAATAGGAATTAAAAGTAAAAAATTTCATTATAAATTCAAATTTTRTATTTCTGATTGAAAGTTTGAATTGAAAACAAGTTTCAAATAAGAATTCAAATTAAGAAATCTTGTAAACTTAAAGTTCTAGGCTACAAGTTGAACTTAAAATTTAAATTAAAATACAAATAAAATCAAAAGAAAAAAATTAAATTAAAATGCAAATTCAAATTCAAATTCAAATTTAAATTCAAATTCAAATTTAAATTCAAATTCAAAGAAAAGCTTAAGTTAAGAAATGAAGCTAAAAAGTTTTTTAAATTTGGAATCAAAAATGCATGGTGAAATTTAAATTAATAATAAAGTTAAAACCCTAGATTAAAAACTCAAATGGAAAATGTAAGCATTCAAATTAAAACTTTACAATTAAACATTAAAAAAATAAATTAAAAATGAAAACTAAGTGGGGGTTGGAGAGGGACACGCCTGCCCCACCTCGCTCATCCAGCAGCAGGTTCTCTGGCTTCAGGTCACGGTGGGTGATGCCGATGCTGTGCAGATAAACCTGCGGACCAGGGGAAGGGTCAGTGCCGAGTGGGAATCACAGGAAGGGTCAGTGCCAAGTGGGAATCACAGGAAGGGTCAGTGCCGAGTGGGAATCACAGGAAGGGTCAGCACAGAGTGGGAATCACAGGAAGGGTCAGCACAGAGCGGGAATCACAGGAAGGGTCAGTGCCGAGTGGGAACCATGAGAAGGGTCAGCACAGAGTGGGAATCACAGGAAGGGTCAGTGCCGAGTGGGAACCATGAGAAGGGTCAGCACCACACAGGAATTGTCACCCACACCAGCGGCACCGCCGCCTCCAGGGGTCCCGGGGATCACTCACCACGCCCGCAATCAGCTGCTGGAAGAACCGCTGCGCCTCTGCCTCCGGCATCCCCACGTCTGGCTCTGCACGTGGGGAAGGAGAAGGGGAACAGCAATCCTCAGCCACTTGGGGATGACCATTTCAAATGCCCCACCGCCCCTAAATGCCCAGGTCCCCCCGTGCCGCACCGATGCGGTCGAAGAGCTCTCCGCCCCGGCAGTACTCCAGGAACAGGTACTGCGTGGCCCCCTCCCGCCGGTGTCCGTAGAACCGCACGACGTTCTCGTGGCTCAGCATTTTGTTGATACAGATTTCCTTCTTGATGTTCTCTGGGCACTCGGCCGCGCGTTTCATGTCCACGATCTTCACGGCCACGGCCTCCTCGGTGCGGCGGTTCACGGCCAGCTGCACCCTACGGTGGGCAAGGGTCAGTGGGGCACTGAATGGGCAGGGACTGGGCAGGGACTGGGCAGAGAATGGGTCACCCAGAGACAGGGAGCGGGCAGGGAACGGCAGCAGGCAGGGAATGTTGCAGCTGGAGGCAGGGAACGGGCAGGGAATGCAGGCACAGGCAGGTGTAGGATGGGCAYACACGGGGGGCACGCCGGGTGTGCAAAGGGATGCAATGGGCAAGCAGAGAACACCAAAGGGCAAGCGATGGCCGAGCATCAGGGGCACATAGGGGCATGTGTTAGGCAAGCAAGGGGGCACGCAATGACCGCAGGGTGGGCAAAGAGCGGGCAGGTGATGGGCGAGCTGTGCATGTTGGGCAAGCGTGGGCATACACGGGGCATATGGCAAGAGGCGAGCGAACAGCGGGCACGCAGGAACACACAGCGGCAAACAGCGGGTGTGCAAGTGGCACAAGCGGGGGACAGGGGGACAGCGGCCGCGCAAGGGCAGGGCAGGGGCCTGGGTCGCGCAAGGGGCAGGGCAGGGGTGGGCAAGGGGCGGGCCCGGCCGGCAGCAACCCCGCCCGCCCCGCCCCCCTCGGCCCCGCCGCACTCACTCCCCGTAGGCGCCTTCGCCCAGCGTCTGCACCAGGTCCCAGTCCTCCACGAAGGGCACCGCCATCCCCGGCCCGGGCCCGCTCCGGCCCCGATCCCGCTCCCGGCACCGCTCCGGCCACGCCGCCCTTTCCCGCCACCGCCGCGAGCCCCGCCCCGCCCTGCGCGCGCACCACGCAGGCCCCGCCCCATCCCATTGGCCCCGCCCATCCTGCAGCGCAGGCCCCGCCCACACCTGAATTCGCGCCCCCACCCAGGCCACGCCCCCGTCCCCATTTCCGTTCAAACCGATCAAAAACAGCCAAACGGCCCCGAGGCTCCTCTGACAGAATTCGGGGAAAAACCCACCAAATTTATTTTTATTTATTTGTATTCTTCACAATTCCTGGTCAATCAGCCCCGGTGAGAGCCGCAATTCCTGATTTGGCGACGGCTCCGTGTGTGTATATAAAAATCACTCCCGGCAGGATGGGGCGGGCAGGGTCCTCCCACCGCTGCCTGCGCTTACAAACGGTATAAAACAAACCCAAAACAGCCCCCCTCGAAACCCCACCAAACCCCCAAATCTCTGCTGCACAAGCCAAGGCTGGGTCAGTGCGGTGTCTGGCRCGGCTGGCGCCAGCTCCTCTACGTCCTCGACAACCCACGGTTGTCCAAATCTTTCACCTGGGCAGTAAAAAAAAGCTTCATTAGGTAGAATTCCATGGGTTTTTTTCCCAAACTGGGGTGTCTGGGCTCATTCTGGGGCCGTACCTTGTATATTCGGACCAGCCAGTGCTCTGTGGTGTACGCCTCCTCCAGCACGTCCAGCTCAAAGTCCTTGTTGCCGATTTCAGCRTTCCTCACCCGGTCATAGCCTGGCGGTCGCTCTAGGAGAGGGCAGAGGACAGGCAGTGCTGCTGCATCGCACCCCAGGGATGTCAGGGACTGGAGGGGCCCCCCAAAGGCATTGCCAAGCCCCGGGGGTGACTCAGGCACTCACTGGCCTCGGTGTAGACCTGGCCGAAGCGGTAGTAGCACATTTTGTACATGAGGCAGTTGAGCAGCACCGGGGAGCCCTCGCGGTCCACCCGGAACTCCCCGGTGGGGGTGTAGTAGTCGTGCTCCTTGATGTGGCGCCCYGTGTCCGTGCTGCCCCCGATCCGCACCATCCACAGGAACTTGTTGATGTCTGCAAGGCAGGGAGTTGGGGGACAGAGTGAGGGGCTGAGCTGATTTGGTGGACCAAGAGCAAGGGGCTGAATTGGGGTGAAAGAAGCTGAGATGAGGCTAAAGAATGGGGAGTCAAGTTGAGCTGGGAGGCTGGAAAGGAGAGTTGATGTGATGTGGAGGGACCAAAAGCAAAGTTAAGGGAGAGCTACAAAAGCACGTGCAGCTCCCGAGAGGAGCATTCCAGCACCACTTTCACTCCACAGCCCCAGCTGGAGGTGGGACTCTGCCACCAGCGCCCCTGGGTGGGTGTGACCCGGCTCACAGCAGGACCTTACCGTCAGATGAGTACCCGGTGAGGCCACCGAAGATGACCAGCACGTAGCTGACGTCCAGCTCCCTCATGATCTCGTAGGCTTTCTCCTCTGTCGATGCCATGGCCTGAGGCAGATGTGGTGTCAGCCACATGGTGTCAGCTGACACAGAGCCCTGAAAGGCTGGCCAAGGCAGCGAGGGAGGGACAGACCCACCTGGCCGACGCGGGAGATGTGCGTGTTGTTCCAGGTGTTGTTGTCCACCAGGATGGTCCGGTTGGCCATGGCAGTGATCTGGTAGCCGTAGTCCCACCAGGACATCACCTTGGCATCCTATATCAAACACAGGCCATGCATCAACACCTCCCTCAGTGGGTGATGTCAGGYGCCCCAGGCCCCAGCCCCTCCCCGTACCTCCGGTGTGTTGTGCCGCAGCCAGTAATAAGCTTCTCGGAAATCATCGAAGATGATCCTGCTGCCATCCCCACCACGGGCAGACAGAACGATGGACGGGGAGGAATAGGCCTCGCTGGTCACCCAGGTGGAGTGGAAGGTGTAGGTGATCAGGAAGAAGGCCATGACCAGGATCATGCCGCTGGCAACCTGCRGGAACAACCCAGCACCRGAGGGATGGGGCCATCAGCCTCCCRCACCCAGCACACCAGGACCAGGTGTCTTCCTGAGCCAGCTCRGTGCTCACCTCGTTTTTGATGGGGTAGGTGGAATCTTGCTGCTTTTTGCTCTTCTTGTCTGGCCGGCTGATATCCAGGTTCTTCATGTAGGTGGACAACACCTGAGAGACCCCGATGCCAGACAGGATGCACATAACTGGGGCCAGCACCAGCATGAGACGCACCTATGGCAACAGCACAACTGTGAGTGAAGAGAACCAGGAGAAATCCAACAGAAGAAGGAATTCACTGCTATTCCTAATCCAACACCTCAAAATCAGTGGATACATCAGCCTGGGGATAAACCCGTGGCTGATTTTGTTAGTGGGGATCTGCTACCATCTCAGATATCCCTGAGGGAAATTCCTTGAAAAGCTCAAAATTAGCCCATGTGGGAAACTGAGGTCACTTCAGCATTCTTTGTTGGAGGTAAGGATTAGGAGCTGCCTCCACACCAGAACTCAACTTCATTTAGTGTTCAGAGTGCCACAGGAAGAGTGGAAAGGGGCTCATCAGTAGCTGTTTGCCTCCAGTTCCTGCTTGAAAACCCAGAGCATTTGTTTGGGAGAATTTGTTCTTGGCTCTGGGAGACTGGGAACAGTGACCAGATGGCACTGGCCACAGGGACATGAGTAACACCCAAACCAGTGACATTTGCAACTTCACCTTCCCTCACTGCAGAGAGGGGCAAAAAAACCCACGTTTACAGAACGGAGAAAAGCCCTCGGGACGAAAGAATCATCACTAAGTTCAGAAAAAACAAATAAAATTGATACGAGCACTTGGTGGCGGTGCTGGCGCCCGCAGCCCTCACCATGACAGCTGAGAAGTACATGCTGGTCACGCCATACATGATGATGAAAATGCGRGCATCCGAGAGGTTGCTAAAGCAGTAGTAGAGACCAACTGCGAGGGGAGAGAGAAAGGGRTCAGGTTCAGCTCAGGGATTAAATAAAACCAGGCACAGAGGGGCACAGAAGGCTTGACACTGCCAGAAGAGGCAGGAAAACCCTCTGGTGACCAACTTCCAGGGTCTGGCAACTCACCTGGGAACATGAAAACAAGGAGCTGCAGGTCAAAGTAGTAGGAGGACCAAGTGGTGGGCTGGTGCTCRGAGACAGAGGCGATGATGGGGATGTTGTTCTTGGCATAGGAAGGGTCCAGCAGGGAATAGAAACGTCCTGTCCATGGGGAGATTTTCCCTAGGAAAGTGGAGAAAACAAAATCCTCTTTGGATCCAGCAGAGCAACAGGCAATGTTGATGTACACTCTTCGAGGGAAGCACTTGTGAGGCTCAATGAGCAATCCCAGACCTGGTTTAGAATCTGTTACTCAAACCTGCCATTTTAGAAAGCAAATACAATGCAATTTCACCCTAAAAATCTTCTCCCCACCCAACCTCTATTTTTAGCATCTCTTTGCTACTAAAGAGCAACAATCAGTACCTGCAGCACCAGCTCTGTGTCCCCAGAGTCTCGGCCCCTACTATCTTACAGCTGTTGCTCAAAAATTCCTTGCTAATGAAATGAATTCCGGCAGGAAGTAACCTCCCCCTTCAAGAGAGCCCACAGGCACTGACAGCACAGTAAGAGAGTTTGGATGGACAAATCCCATGCCTTTGGAAGCAAGGAAAAGGGGTGAAACACCCTTGTAATGCCCACAGCCTTGGGCTACCTGTGAGCATCAGCACGGCCCCAACGCTGAGGAGGACGAAGCCRACCAAGGAAATGACACTTCTGAAGAGGATTTCAAACTGCTGTGGGTTCAGCTTGCTGCGGAGGTAGTCCACAAAGGCATGGATCTGGCACAAGCCGAAGACTCCGAGGGCAGCCATGTGCTCCGAGGAGAGRACAGGCTGGGAGCAGGCAGAGCACAGTCAGATACAGAGCCAAACAAGAGCCATTATCAGCTTGTCTCACAAATCACTTCCTGGCACAATCACTGCCAATCACAGGAAAAGGTTCAAATGTTCCCTCGCTATGATTGGCACAGCTGGCACGAGTCCTTTCCTACACCTGCTTTGATTCTGATAAGAACCCATGTRGAAAATTAACTGATTCTCTTGAAAACATGAGCCAGGCAGGCCTGTTTCCTACCATACCAAGACACAAACGGCATAAGCATTTCCTTCACCAAAACCAAAGACATTTTTTTGAAAAACAACTGGCATTGGGAAGGATATTAGGAACTTTGAAAGTCATCCAGCACTTTCAAAGGCTCATTTTGCCAAAGGCAGCAAGGAATCACCATAATGGGAACTGGAACAAAGAGTCAGCACCCACTTAYAACCTCAGTGATAAATTAGTGATTCATCAGTGATGAAAGCAAGAAGGAAAACCAGGTGCCAGCACGCTGCTKTTCTGTTACAACCCATCCCCAAGTGGCAAATGCTCCTGGTGCCCACCTGGAAGCCAACAAAGGAGATCTGCATTGAGAGGATGGTTCCCAAGCAGTAGACCGTGCAATAGGCTACGTAGATCCTGTGGGAGAAGCGCCCGGTGAGCATCAGCACCAGGACGTGCAAGGGGATGAGGTTGATCAGGAAGACGTAGCCACCCCACGAGGACACCTGCAGGACACAAACCACACACACAYCCACAAATTCTAAGACTGAACAGCTGCAGAGCTGAAATGAAACAGGGAGGTTTGGCTTCCCTGGGATCACGGGCAGGATTTTCACCCAGCAGCAATGCCAGCTGGGATCTGCTCTATCTTAGAGCATCCTCAATATCCCAACTGCCAGAAACATKGATTTTTCAACACTTTAAGAAAACCTCACCCAAACCCCACTAGTTCTGATAAGCAATAACCCATTCCTTCCCACCTCCCCAGAGGTTCTAGTTCCCTGGACACACGGACACAAGAACAGCATGCTATGGATTCCTGGTTAGCATTTCCAGAGGGATCTGAGTCAGGCTGACCCCAGAGCTGGAAGAAGGGACACTCACCATGTAGAAATAGGCGAGGGCACACATGGCTGCCCAATAGATGGAGCCAGTTTTGACGGCCTTGATCCACATGTAGTAGGTCAAGAGCATGCAGAATATGGCAATACCTGCAGAAGGACCCAGAGACATTAATGCCACCCCTGGGACACAGCAGAGCATTCAAGCCATCAAAAATAATTTGAAAATGCTTCATCATACAAAGAGCCAGGCCTAAGAAAAGTGTTTGAATCTGGTTTCTAGACTGAAACTCTGTGGAGTTAATGTCTCACTGTAGATAACAGCTCACGTGGCTTCTAACAGCCACACCAGCTGGAAGAACTCCTACACAGACCCCCACAGCCCAGCTACAGGAGAGGAACCTGGATCCTCCTTTGCCCCAGGCACTGACATCAAGATTCCTCCCTTTGCCAGGCCCAACGTCACTTCTGGAACAGGGATATAAGCACAGAGGAACCTCACGGTTCCAGGTGGAGTTTAGGGAGGTGACAAGTCCCATTTTGATTGGCAAACAAGGATACTGAGGTAAACTCGCTGCCAGAGTTGGGAAACACTCCCTTTTCTCCATGGCATGGCCAAGAATCACCTCTGATCTCCCACTGGTCAGGTTTGTACAGCACAGGGCTCACAGGCAAAGGACAGGGCCTCTATTGTGTCCTGCAGCAACTTTATCACCATTTTCCAGCAGCCAACACTCCTTAAAGGTTTTGCTGAGGGTCACAAACTCACCTTCATTATCGTAGGAGCCAGCGACAGATCGAGAGATATATCCAGGCACAACCGCGATCATGGCRGCAGCAAGGAGTCCTGCCCCTGCATCCTGGGTAAAACATTGGGGTTCGGGGATTTTATTACTCAAAGGAATAAAAATTGAATGTGGAAACAAAGTTTTCAAACAGATCTCCTGCTTCCCAGAAGGTTGGGGTTTTGAGGAGTGTGGTTGTCACCTCCAAACCTCTGACCCAACTCCTGCTCCTCCAGAAAGGCAAAGCCAGTGGGGCACATGCTGATGCCCCCATACCTTGAGCTCTTTGGTGAGGTGGTAAGTCACGATGGTGGTGAAGGAGGAGAAGAGGGGAGCCAGGAACACGCAGACGTTACGGATGTCAATGGTGATGTGGAAGAAGTGCAGCACGTGGTAAATCGCTGCTGACGTGATCATCAGGCCTGGGGATGAAATGTCACTGTTATCAGGGTTGCCAAACACTTGGCAGGAAGGAGCTGCTGCCCAGGAGGCACCCCCAARCTCCCCTCTGCTCCAGCTGCTGGCACTCATGAATGCACTCCCCACCTCTCTCCTGATTTTCCCTTCCACCAAGTGCGTTTCAGCCTGGCAAAAGCTTTACCTGGGTAAATGGTTCCCCCGATGATCCTGCCCAGGGGGTACCATGCTCGGTCATCAAACCAGTTGTGGAATTTGTAGAAGCCCTCCTCGGCCAGGAAGCGGGTGGTGCGGTAGTTGAAATACCTGTAAGGGTGACAAGGTGTGACAGCACTGTGAGGGCTGACCCTGTGTGTTCCACACATGGGGAACTTACCCAGTTTCCCTCAACTGCCCAAATCCTCAGCTGCAAAGGTTCATCCAGGGGGGTTAAGAGTGCTTTTACAAAGAGGAGAGTCTCCCTTGGGACTGATTTAATCAGCAACAAGCCTGGAGCAGGGAYACAAATTGTGACAGGATCTCTCTCTCCTGCTGTGCCCAGGCCAGGAATAACCACCTCCCAGCAGGAAAGCAATGGCAGGTGATTCTTACATCTAGGCTGCAGGAAGAGCCCTGGATACCACATAAATTTAGGTGCAGAAGAGGAAAACCAAGCTGTACTGAAACATGTTCTCCAAATCCCACATCCACAATGGGGATTAAYTTGAGCCTGGCACAATCCCCTGAATTCTGTGTGCTCCAGAAGAGGAAAAGCCAAACAGGCCCCCAGGAAATGAGAAGACRACACTTACGGGTCAAACTCATGGATGACACTTTCAAATCTTAAGACGGAAAAAAGTCTTGTGGAGAAAGCTGCAAGCACAAAGAAAGGGCAGAGTGAACAGAGGTCACGAGTTACCCGCAGTTTTCCTGCACYAGCAGCCATCCCTGAGGACACAGACTTACACAGGACAGCTGCCATGGACAGGATGAGGAGCTTGAGCAGYGTGTCCTGCTTCTCATAGGAGAGCCGGAGAAACCCCAACTTGGTCATTTTCACATCAAATGCAGGGCCTGAGGATCCTTGAACACCTGGACACAATTGGGAAGGTATCATACAGCAACTCAGACCACATTGTCTCTAAAGGCTTCAAGAGCCTTTAAACCCCCCACTCTGGTCCAGCCTTCATCCCTGTCAGGCATCTGTTCCCTTTCCCCCCAAACCCCTCACCTCCTGTCCTGTCCTGGGCTGTCTCCCCAAATCCTGCTTGGTTTTCTTTCCTTCACAGAGCCCAGAACTTCTCTGGGCCAGAGGACGCGGCTGTTTCTCTGTGCACAGAACAAAACCCCAGTGTAAACTTGAGCAAAATGTCTGCTTTCCCTCTGGCTGCTCTCTGAAGTTTAATCATCACCTGCAGCAAAGCACAAAAAATACAATCCATGGAGAACGCAAGCAATGGATRCTTTTTCTTATACACAGGAGGTCTCAACAGCTCCTGGTCACTATCACTTGGAATTACTTAAGTCAAATATATACATCCCACTAGTTTGTTAATGCAGATCAGGACAATAAATCAGTTTTACTCTCCCCAGATAACGTGGCTATTTAAATCAATCTCCATGGGGTGGAGGAAAAGCCACAAAAATCCTGGGATTGCACACCAAGGAAGTGAAACTCTTATCAGAGAACCACAGCTTTAGCATCTCTCTACCTTGAAAACATTCAGATTTCTTCAAATCGTTTCTTGCCCAATCAATCAGGAAATCCCCTCCCACTGCTCAGTGCCAGCACGGGTTGGTAAATGTGYAGTTCAGATCTCTGAGCCACAGCATCACGGAGGATGCATTGGGACAGGCTGAGATTGAAAACCCAAACAAACTGGGCCTGGAAAAGCCTTCCTGTGCCCAAAAGTGATTCTGACTGGCACACACTGGGCACTGCCTGGTACAGAAATATCGTGTGGTGGTTATTTCCTGGATCCCCTGGGATAATAGCGCACAGTACAGATGCCTCCGGACACCGGTGGCTCTGCCCCGGAATGCCCCGGGCCCCGATGTCCTCAACGGGAAACCCTTCACGCCCCAGAACAGCCCCCAGTGACAGAGTGCATCCCGGACCCCGCCGGGCTGCCCCCCACGCCTCCAGGACACCCCCAGGCTCCAGCCCCTGACATGCCCCAGGGTCTCAGTCCACAAGCCTGGGGACCCCTCAAACCCCCGGGCTCCGTCTCCCTTCACGCCTGGGCACCCTCCAAGGCCCGGGCACCCCCTGACCCCTCAGCTCCCTGGCTCCGCAAACCCCGCACCCMACACACCCGGGCACCCCGCCACCCGCAGGCCCGAGGACCCCCAGCTCCCTCAGCCCCGGTCGGGTCCCGGTCCCGGTCCCGGTGCCGGTCCTGTCCCTCACCGCGGCCCCGCCGCCCCGTCCATCCGCCCCGCGCAGCCGCCCTGCCGCCGCCGCCGCCAGCCCGCGCCCCGCCCCCGCCCGCTTCCCATTGGCTCTCGCTCACGCCACTCCAAATGCAGCCGCTCTCATTGGCTGAAGTGCCGAACGCTCAGCAGAGTGCGGGGCGGAGCGTGCGGCGTACGGCGCCTTCCCATTGGTGGAGCGGCAGATGGGCGGGGCCGGCGGGGAACGAGCCGTGACGTGTCCGTCCGGATTCGCGGCGCCCAAGGGGCGGGGCGGGGCCGGGCGGGTCACGTGGGCGGAGGCGGAAGCGGGCCAGCCCGGCCACGTGGGCGGCGGAACCACTGCGGGAGCGGGGGGATCCCGCCCCGGGGAGCGCCCCGAGGAACCCTCCTCCCCCGCCCCCATGAACGACAGCGGCAGGCACGGAACGGCTGAGAATCGTGGTTTCTCCGTTTAATGTTTCAGTGTGAAAATACTAGAGAAAAGTTGATAAACCGGCCCAAAATATCCAAAGGGTTTTGAACGTGACCGGTTCTTCCCCCGACCCGACAGAAACGGTACATGCACGAGGAGGGGGACACTGTGCTCGACGGCAGCAGGACTCCCAGAAATACCCGCCCCCCTCCCACGACCTGAGTTAGGGTAGATGGAGGGAGCGGGAAGGGGGACGAGGGGCAGCAGGAGGGGGACACTGGGGAGACACAGGAGGGACACAACGGCAAAACGAGGTGAGGGGGTTCCGACCCACTGGCCCGAGGCAGGGAGATGGCACGGGAAWGGCGTACAAAAGAGTCCACTATAAAACAAGCTCAGGGCACAACCCGGCTCCTGGAAACTCACAAAGGTGTTAAAAACCCAGATTTTCCCCCAAAAATTTCCAGGGGGAGATGCAGAACTGACAGTGACACCTCGTCAGGCTGAGTCCTGCCCGTCCCTGGGGATCGGGGGGTGCAGAGAAGCCCGTGRGTGTCCCCCCTCCCCGGGGTCTGGGGGCAGCTCAGTGCCCCGGAGCAGCCGCATGTTTGGCAGGAGAGGGCGAAGAGGAGGAGGAGGAAGAGGAGGAGGACGGGGAGGAGGAAGCACCGCTCAGGGCGGACTGAAGGTAAACGGTCTTGTGAAAGAGTCTGTTGCTGAGGAAAACCACCAGGGAGAAGAGACGCAGCTGGAAGTGGCTGAAAGGGAARAGAGTCCCATCAGCTCGTGATGCCAGGAACACCCCTGGCAGGGTTCTGGGGAGTGGTGGGGGAGGCTGGGGGTGTTGGGAAGGAAGGATACTCACTAGGTTTTGCTGGGGGTCCTGGCTTCGTTGGCGCTGATGATGAAGAGAGGGAAAAGGATGGAAAAGAGGCAACCGCTGCAAGGGAAAAATACAATAAAATCAAATMAAATCAGTGGGTATGATGGGTGTCAGCAGGACGAAGGGCCAGAGTGGCTTTCCCACCTGATGATGTAGGAGGACTGCATGGCCGTGAGAAATGCCAGTGGCAAGCCAAAGCCAAAGTAGTAGGGCCAGTTCCTCTCGATGTTGGACAACCGTTGGTGCATTTCGATTCCTGCCAAGAGGAAAATCCCATGGAAATGAACCCATGGGGAGAAGACGCCCTCACTACAGAACCACAAAACCATTTACGCTGGAAAAGACCTTTAATCTCCTCCTTTGATCAATCCTTACCTAGTCAATAGATCAGAGCACTGAGTGCCACATCCCGTCATCCCTCAAACAACTCCAGGGATGGGGACTCCAACATTCCCTGAGCAGCCTCTTCCAATGCCTGACCACCCTTTCAGCATAGAAATTCYTCCTGATGTCCAACCTGAACCTCCCCTGGCACAACTTGAGGCTGTGTCCTCCTGTCATGTCACTTTTTATGTGGGAGCAGAGTAAGAAGGTTTCCCCTGAGCCTTATTTTGTCCAGGCTGAGCTCCCCCAGTYCCCTCAGCTGCACCTGGTGCTTCAGACCATTCCCCACTCTGTGGCCATCTCTGGACATGCTCCAGCCCCTCAATRTCCTTCTTGTTGGGAGGGGCTCAGAACTGGACACAGCACTTGAGGCCTCCTCACCAGGAACTGCCAGGGAGCTGTGGCCACACTAGGGCTGGTACAGCCAGGTACCACTGGCTTTCTGYTGGCTCACATTTACCCTTTGTTTCATATAAAAACTGATGGAAAATCAGCCTCTGACACCCCAATTGGATGCTCCTTGAGCGGAGAACCCCTCAATGCAGGTAAATTCCCCCTTTTCACACAGGAAGCCCTCGTTCACCTTTGTTAAACCAGCGGTACTCGAAGCAGTAGAGCGAGTAGAGCAGCGACATGTGGAGGAGGCTGATCAGCTGCCCAACGAGGTCGATGGGGAACAGGCTCACGATCATTCCCTGGGGTAGAAAAGGAGTGGATTGAGTTGAGAGACACTCAGGGTTTGGGGGAGGCACCATTTGGGCTGGTGGGCAGTGGTTTCTTGTCTCACCTGGATGAGGAAAAGCGCCTGCAACAGGAGGTTGAACAGCATGTCAGCGATGATCTTGCTGACACTGGGGAAGGGGTGAGGCTTCCTGCCCGACACTTCGAACGCCAGGTCTGCGATGTCCTGCCAGCAGAGACRGGGGCTTGAGGCAAATGGAACTCCAGAGGAATGGGGGCTTCAGGGCAATTAAACCCAGGATGATGCTCTTGAGCTGCTTTTGCCCGCCAGGAATGCACCCAGAGCCCATTTTGGGGTGGGATTTCATCTTGTGCCCTTACACCACCCGATCAACCCCCACCCAGTGAGAAAACTCCCCTGTCTGCCCAGGTTCCTGTCACCTACCTGAAACCAGATGGCATTGACCACCTTACTGAGCACAAAGAGGGGCAGGACCCAGAGAGCACTGAAAATGGAGGTGAGGATGAACTCCAGCCAGGACCAAACATCGCCATGTAAGGAAGGGTCACCTTCAGAAGAGAGACAGAGAGACATAAGTGAGGAACTGGTGTAGGAATCTCCAAATGCTTCCTGGCACAGCCATCAGGGAATTTCTCCTGACTGTAGTGCTCTAAATGTCTTTTAAAGAACATTTTATTTAATTGCAAAACCACACAGACAAATGTGTTTATAGTGGAAAGACTCTGGGGCTGGATCCCTGGCATGCACAGGCTGTCAGCAGGGTGATCCACCCCTGGTTTTCTACTGGACAGTTAATGATGGGATTAGTTGGTACTGGGAGGAAGAGGAAAACAATACAAGAAGACAGAGGTGTGAGGAACAGCTCAATGGGACAGACTCAGCACCATGGAACAGCCAAAGGGGAAAGGCACCCACCGATGATCTGCGCTGTGACCGACTGAAGGACGGGGATGAACACTCGGTAGAACAAGAAGAGACTAAGCTGCAGGGAAAAACAAACAAAGGTTCTCAGTGAGGCACTGCACAGTCATTTTGTGCTCCTGTGGCTACAGATCCAAAGGCACATGTGCCTGTCCTCCCCCASTGATCCATAAATACAGAGGAACAAGGATCTCTGTTTAAATACAACCACAATCTAGAGCTAAACACTTTAACATTTCCATGCCAATCCCTCGTACTCYGCACCAGTGTAATGAGAAAATGAAGCCATTTATTTGGTTATTTGATTTATGAAGTATTGGCTCCATTAAGCATCAGCCTCATGAACCAGGCACAGGAAGTCAGAGCTGACAAAATGCCTTKAAGACATCAATATCCAATTGGTAAAGCAGTATCCTAGGCTGCAGTAAAGCAGTATTGAATATTCAGGTGGAGAGCAGTCTCAAAGACTTGGAAGAGCAGCTTGGGGTTCATGTGGYTCTTGAGCAAGTCTGTGTCCCATAGTGAATCCCTTAAAACAGTATTGGGATGGGGATGTGGTGGCTCCCACCAATTCCTGCCACCACTCCTGATGGCTCACCACTCACAGCTCATGAGGGCTGGAGCAGGACATKGGAGTTTTCACAGTGTTTTAAAATTAAAACCGTAACAAGTAAGAAGAATCTCCACATACCCAGAAGACGCCTCCATTCCAGGCACAACACTGAAATATCCGGCTGACTATCCGGGGTTCACTGCAGGAGAGAGATGTGTAAATGTCCCAACACCTGGATGAACATCCCCTCATGAGTGCCAACTGCTTCTGCCCCACATTCTGCACAGCTTGGAAAAGTCACCAAGAACCAGTACAACACCAGTGGTGCACCTGATTTCATGCAAACACAGAAACCCTGCAAGGAATCCCTGCACAGATTCACACCACATCTCAGACAGTGTGGTCCCTGTAAGACCTATATCAGAGAGACTCTTTCAAACTTTATTAATTCTCAAAATCGGCACTGAAAGAGATGAAAAGCAAAGTTCTCTTCCAGATTTTTAACCACATATTGGAGATCTTGGACTTTGTTCTCCCCRGACTCTTGCCACAATAAAATTAGGACATTTCTGGTTTTTTTTTTGGTCTCATAAGAGGCCGTTTCAGCTTGGGATGGTTTTGGTGACACTACTTGGACAYGGAAGAGCAGCTCTGTGGGACTCAGCAGCACTTTTCCAGTCAGCTCTTGACACCAGAGTGATTTTGCTATAAAGAAAACCAATAAAATTCAGCTTTTTATTTCTTTAAACAAAATTTAAAAGTTTTTTCCTCAGAGGCAGCCCAGATGTGGAGCTGCAGGAATCCCTGGGGAGGATTAGGATCACRGGAGACTTTTCTTTCACCTTTCAGCCAGCCTCCCAGCCAGCCAACCCCAATAATTGGTAAATATGTCTCAGAATGAGCATTACTGCCCRAAACCACTGCATGAGATGCCAGCCCAGTGCCATCAGGGCAGCAGACACATCCTGGCATGGTTTGGGAGTCAGACATGGGAACAGATGCTGTGTGCTTCCATGTGGGGATAATTCTGGCATTTCCAGAACCACTGAGGTTCTGCAGCTCAGACTAMGCAAAACACAGCAGGGCTGGGGAAAAGTGACACTCGATCTGCCCCCACAGGGACATTGGATCCAAGCTGCTGCTTCTTCCCTGATCCCACGATTACCAGCAACAACAAYGGATCTGAGATAGCACAAGGTATCAAAGGAAAAGAAACCCATAAATCAATGTTCTTTCAGCAGTAATTCAAACTAATTATCAAACAACATAAAAGGTCCACCTTCTTATCTCACAGTAACAGCTCCAGCTCCATTACGCAGCGGAAAAAGGAGTTTCATGCCACGTGTTTCTCATTTATTGGCTCAGACTACCAGAGGAGAAGGGAATTACCCCATTTCTGACTGGCCAGGCCCTGCACTCACTTCTCTTGCTTCTTCTCTTCCATGTGAAACCTCCGCTGGGCGAGCGCGCTGTTGGCTCTCCTCCGCCTCTGCTCTTCCCTTTTCTGCTGGATCCGGGCATCCAGCTTGGAGATGGTGCAGATGCCCCAGATGGAGTCCTTAATTCCCTGTGGACATGAGGAGAGAGGAGCAATGGGATGTGGCTGAGCCAGGCCATCCAAATCCTCCTGGTTCCGTGGCTGGCCTTGCTCCCTGGCTGCTTGGGCTCAGCTGGAGCCAAGGCCTGGAGCAGCAACACCACCTTTCTTCTATGGCCCAGTGACCTAAATCACTGCACGTTCCAGCATCTCCAGGAACAGCAGTCATTTKCTTTGTAAAGGTGTGATTTCTCTTCCAATCTGCACTATTTATAACCTTGGCAACAATCAGTCGGATCTCTCCCAGCCTTGTCTGGCAGGAAGCCCCTCATCCCCTGCCAGCTCTCTGAGGCCAATAAAATGGAATTACAACAATATTTGGGATGTGCGAAGTCTCACTGTATGAGTTTGATGCTTATTCCTTCACAAATAAAAGCATCTGTCTTCATCCCAGAAACTTCCTTCCACCAGCTACATCCATGCAAACCTGTTAATAGGACAGAGCCCAGAAGTTTTCCCTTACTCCACGTTTGGAGGTSGTGCTGCCTCCTAGGACTTGGCTTGTCCAGAGATGCTGTGGCTGCCCCATCCTTGGAAGTTCTCAAGGCCAGGCTGGATGGGGTTTGGAGCAACCTGGGATAGTGGAGGGTGTCCCTACCCATGGCAGCGATGTCGAATAAGATTTAAAGATCCCTTCCAACCCAAATCATTCTGGGATCYTATTCAATTATTTMCAGCTCCAGATGATCCCATAACCATCTCCATCACAATTTCCCCTTTAAATAAAGACCACAAGGATGAGCCAGGATGGTGTCACCACCCTGGTGGCATTTGGGTACACAGAGTTCTTGACCAAAGAGGATAAATTCCAACACAAATTCATGTCTCAAACAGCAGAGCTGGGCCCTGACCTAGGCCGAGCTTCCAACTGATGGTGTGGGAGCAGTGGGAAACTACACAACTCCTGCTTCTAAATGGTAGCTACAGCGCTTTGATCAAACTTTTGTTTGTTTTCCAAAACAAGTTATTTTTGAACATGAGTTATTGCTCAGTGCCACAGCACTTTTAGCCTGTATTTAGCCCAGGATGAAAAAAGACAGGGTGGGAGCAGGGAGGTCACACAGACCTTATTGCGGGGACAGAGCTGCCATGGTCACAGACATTCACTTATTATTGTTGTTATTGTTATTAATTTAAACATAATATTACAATTCTATATTAAAATATATCATACATTTTCTGCATTGCTATATATAATTATTTTATAATTAATTATTATTAAAATTATTGACACTTTTCATTAATATGTGCCCAAATGAAATCTGTCAGATGTTCAGTAGCAAACACTGAGCCCTTTGCAACAGATATATTGTTATTTTATAATTAATTATTATTAATATTATTGAGATTTTTCATTAATCTCTGCCCAAAGGAAATCTGTCAGAGGTTCAGTAGCAAACACCAAGCTCTTTGCAACAGACACATCACACAATGGTGTTGAGGTACACCTGGAGASCCTTTTCCTTCAAATTCCCTGATGCAATGGGAAGGAGGGTGCTCCCAAAGGGAACAGGAGCAGCCCCCAGGACCCAGAGCCTCACCCTGACGAGGTCATGAAGGAAGATTCTCACGCTGTCAGCCATCTCGACTCCAGCATCACCTCTGCTTCCCAAACTATCAACTACAGGGAGAGGGGGAGAGCCGGACCCGAGCCTCTCTCATCCTGGAGAGATGGGAAACGGATGGAGCCTGCAGAGAGAGAACACACAGGGCCATGGYAGAACTGGCAGCATTGGGCTGACGACAGAATTACAAGTTCAGTCACACCCCGGTAATTTCCAACAGGATTCCTGGCCCTCACTGGCTTCCCATSGRGCACMACCATCCTCCAACAGGCCAGGGAAYGGACCCATCCTGTTCATGTCACAGTGTTCACGAGCTCAGGGATAGAGGAATAGCTCTTGTAAAGCACCAGAAAAATAAAAACAGCATCTGAATCGAGGAAAAAAAATTAACCACCAGCTAATAGAACTCGTGCTTTCCCACCAGCATTCAAACCTCTCATTCCTCCCAGGCAGAGGTCGCAGCAGGTCTGGAGCAGGATGGGTCACAAACCCAGACATGTCAGTGGTGCTGCTGCAGCCGCAGGACACAAACAATTAAAAATCGTTTTCAAAAGGGGTTTGTTTTGGTTATTCYGAGTYCAACCCTGCCAGGACYTGAGCTGCGGAACCAGAACTGRTCTCCAGATTTAYTACCGARTTAATCGCAGGCAGCTTCACCCTAWAAATCGGAGTCATGGAATATCCTGGAGGGAAGGGCACACAAGGAATCACCCATTGCTAAGGGGTGACCTGGGGGTCAGGATCCCCTCACAGCTGAAGAGGTGACCCTCAGGCACACGGGGAGGGGCAGAACCCCCTCGTGGCTGCCGGGGCTCCGTGTGACCCCCACAATCCGGGGGAAGCCCGTACTTTACCTCAGGGCTGTYCCCACAGTCTCCCCACACAGTGTGTTTGAGGGCGGACGGTTTCCAAATTCCCTCAGGGCCGCCCCCGCGGTGCCCAGGATCCCCCGGGCGTTTGTTTCCCCACGACAGCCGCGCGGCCCGCGGTTCCCGGGGGTGCCCCGCGAGTGTCTGTCGGTGTGCCGCCCCGGCCCCCCCGGTCCCCCCGCACTCACCGGGGCCGGGCCGGGGGCGCACGGCGGGACGGGCCCGGCTCACACGGCCCGGCCGCGCCCACCGCGCATGCGCCGCGCGCACCGCGCACACGCACTGCTGCTCGCCCCGCCCACCGYGCAGGCCCCGCCCACCACGGGACACCGCCCACCGCCCCGGCACCGCCCACTGCCGCCACTGCGCATGCGCCACAGCCCAGCGTGCCCGCCCCTCCGGCCCATTGTGTGCTGTTGCCGCCAGGGGGCGCAACGTGCGCGGGGAAGGGACTGGGGAACGCTCGCGGATAAAGGGGGGATAATGGGATATTGGGGCTGGGGGCAGTGCGGGGATAATGGGAGCACTGGGGGGTAATGGGCATCCTGAGGCTGGGGGCACTGGGTGGATAATGGGCTTACTGGGGCGGGAGGCACTGCGGGTATAATGGGAGCACTGGGGGGTAGTGGGCATACCGGGGCTGGGGGCACTGCGGGTATAATGGGAGCACTGGGAGGGTAATGGGCATACCGGGACTGGAGGCACTGCGAGTATAATGGGAGCACTGGGGGGTAATGGGTATACCGGGGCTGGGGGCACTGTGGGGATAATGGGAACACGGGGGATAATGGGAGCATTGAGTGGATACTGGGGATCATGTGGGCACGGGAGGTGGTGACGCTGTGGGATCGTAGTGGGGATACTAAGGATACTGGGGCTGGAGGCACTGGGGTAATATTGAAGGCACTGGTTCATAATGAAAGTACTGGGGGGAATGGGAGTTAGTGGGGACACTGTGGGGACAATGAGAGATACCAGGGGAGTAACGGGTAAACASTCTGGGATATAATGAGGATACTGTGGCTGGAGGGCACTGGAGGGATACTGGGCACTGGGGGAATGGGCAATTGTGAGGACATGGAGACTAGAGCTATGAAAACACAATGGGAATACTGGGAGGGAATGGGGTGTAGTGGGGACACTGAAGTTGTKGGGGGGCTGATTGAGGACATTAGAAATAAGGGCACTGGGGGAGTACTGGTAGCACTGGTGGAGGGAATGTGGCAGGTGTGGACCCCATTAATTCCCTGGCACACTCATGATCCATCCATTTTATTCCTAAATAACACAACCTCTGGCCTGGGGAGGTGCCAGGACACAACCTCTGGCCTGGGGAGGGGGTCCACAGCTGTGCCTCAGTTTCCCCCCTCCCCACCTCCATCAAACCACGCCGTGCTCCACCAGCGGCTCCCCATCCACCAGCCTGTCCCATCCCAGCCTCCGCAGATCCAGGGTCTCGTACTGGCCCTTGATCACCAGCTCGGCCACGGCCCTGCCAGCGGCCGGCGAGTGCTGGAGCCCGTGGCCACTAAAACCCGCAGCTAAAAACATGTTTTCCAGCCGGGGGTGCGGGCCCAGCACCCCGTTCTGGTCAAAGCTGTTGTAGTCATAGTATCCCGCCCAAGACCCCCTGACCCGCAGGGATTCRAAAGCTGGGACCCGCCGAGCCAGCCGGGGCCAGATATGCTCCTGGAAATAATTGTGATCCACYGAGAGATCGCTGGGATCTGGCTCTTCCTCCTGGGGAAGGATAAATTGGGCGAGTTTGATACAGAATAGAGGGGTGAMTGATTTTAGGGGACACCTGCAGGCTCACCTTGGAGGGGCTCATCCCACCCAGGTAGGTCCCACCGATGCCGTCCCGACGGAAATAAGCACCAGAGGTGTCGATGAGGAAGGGGCAGGAGAGGCCGGGACCATTGGGACAGTGCCAGGAGAACACATACCTGGAGAACCCCCAAAAGTAGGGTGAGGGGTACCACCCCTGCTCCCAAAGATGGGGCAGTGGGGTTGGGATGTGGAGAGCTGTGTCCCCTCCAAAAATAACACTGAGGGGTCATGTCAGTCCTAGACACACTGGAGGGGCTGGGACTGTGGGCACTGGGGGAAAAGAACTGAAATACTGGGGGAGTAATGGGGATAATAGGGCTGGGGGCACCAGAGGGGTAATTGGGGCATTGGGAGAATAATGGGAATACTGGGGCKGGAGGCACTGCGGGGCAATAGGTGACAATGATGAGATAATGGGGACAGTGGGATTGGGAATATGGGGCTATTAGATGACACTGGGGCTAGGGGCACTGGATGAATAATGTGAACCCCAGGATGCAAGACCACACTTCCAGATAATAGACTGAGGAAGTTCACCATCCTCCCCAGAAGCTGGAGGGCGGTAAGAGCTCAGATGTATATTCCCCTCTGGGATTCCCCCAAAACTGCACCCAAGTGGTTCGTGTCGCTGTTGCATAGACAGAGAGATGACGCCCACCAAAATAAAAGTGCTGAGGTGCTCCCGCATGACACGGTGCTGAGGTACCTCCCAAAATAGCACCAAGGAGTTCACCCCCCCGGAAAAGAAGTTGCTGGGATGCAACCCCCTCTGACCCTGGGAGCTGACCCACAAGAGAGGGATGTTGCCAGGCTGTCCCTGCTCTGAGCCCCGCAGTACCTCTTCCTGGGCTGGATGGGCAGGAGGGGCCGGCACAGCCACCTGGGCAGCCCATCAGCCTCCAGCAGCTTCCCAGCCCARGCGCCCGCAGCGTTGACCACGATGGCACAGGCGACGGGCTGGTACTCCAGGCTGTCCGGCATGTAGACCTGGGAGGGCACAGACGGGAGGTCACGGTTGCAAGGGGGTCACGGCCACTCCTGGGAGGCTGTGGGGTGGCACACACACATACACACTCACATGGACGTATTTGATGCGTGCGGACGGCGGTGCTGCTGCCATCATGTGGTGGGTCGAGGTGACAAAAGCTGGAGGGTTTTAGGGTGAGCTGAGAGGTCCTGGGGGTGGCAGAGGGGAAACCTCACTGCGCACCYGCATCTCTCACCTCGCACCTCCCCGACGCAGCTCTTGACTCCCAGGGATTTGGCTTTCCGCCGGAAAGCGTTGAGGAGGGTCCAGGGGTCGAACCAGCCTTCATCCTCCAGACCTGGGGGGAGAAACGTGTGGGGGGACCACAGCGTGACCCCCTCCCAATACACACACTTTGGTGGGGCTGGACTGCCCCTTCCAGAAATAAAGCCAGGACGAAGGATGCATTCCCTCCCATCAGGGGGATGGGGATGAGGAGGAGGAAGGGTGTTGGGAGGGGTCCCCATGCCCTCCCCCATTCCCCCACATACCATAGGATGCCACAGCCACATCCTCTGTGTTTATCCAGGGAAATTTTGCCTTCAGCTGTGTGGGGGACAGCAGGATGACCTTCGCTCCTTCTTCCCTGAGGATGGCCAGCACATGGAGGGGAGTCAGGATGACCTCCACTCCCTGAAATCCCCCCCTGGGAGGGTCCCRTGTGTGTACCCCACCTCTGGACCTGGACGGTGGCCTCCAGCATGGCAGCACTCTCGGGAGATGCGAGGAACAGGTATCCCGAGGGTTGGAACTGAATATCGATGGGGGGCTCGTTYGGCACCCCAAGGTACTCCTGTAAGGAGAGAGCGGGACCACGGTGAGTGGGGCTGGATCCCCTAAATCACTCCTGACCCCTGTAACCTCACATACATTGATGTTGCGGAGGAAGCTGGCAGAGAAACGGGACATTTGGATATTYTCAGGGAGGGAAAACTGCTGCCGGATCCCTCCCGCCGACAGCACCGTGGAGGCTCTGGAATACTAAAGCAGAGCATTCCACAGAATAGAGGGGGTTCAGGGAAGTCCCCAAAGCCATACCGTGCCCCTGGAGAGGGTTCTCACCGTGGGGTCCCGCTCCACCACCAGCACCTTCATGCCGTGCTGCCGCCGCTGGCCCTCCAGCACCTTCAGCCAGTACGCCACGGACCAGCCCACCACGCCGCCCCCCACCACCACCACATCGGCCTCGTCGGGGGGCCGGGGGTCCGGGTGGGTTCCCGGGGGGACCCAGCCCCTCCCTCCGCTCTCTGTGGCTGGCAGTTGGTCCCTCAGGGTCTGTATCATGCGCTCCACCGTCTGTCCCAGCTCTGCCGGGGAACGGGGGCTGCCGAGCCTGGGGGGCACGGCTGGCAGCCCCCATGGACCACCCCAGCACCCTCTGCATCCCTTGGGACCCCCCTACC
>NW_026623780.1:103231-120042 GCF_030028575.1 Malurus melanocephalus | reverse complement strand
CAATGGCGCGGGGGGGGCGGGGCTTCCGGCGGAAGCGCGGGGCAGAGCGACGTGTGCGCCCCGCCGGGCCCGGCGCCGCCGCCATGCTCGACTTCTTCACCATCTTCAGCAAGGGCGGCCTCGTCCTCTGGTGCTTCCAGGGCGTGCGCGGGCCCGCAGCCACCGCCCCCGTCAACGCCCTCATCCGCTCCGTCCTCCTGCAGGTCGGGCGGGAGCGGCGGCCGGGGGCGGAGGGTTGGGTAGGGGTCACATAGCTTGGCGAGGGGGGAGCGGKCGAGCCCGCCTGCCGTAAGGGAGGGGATGGATGGGAACCATCTGCCCGGGGAGGGAGAATAGGTGAGACCGCGGACRTTTGCGGGGGGAAGGGTCGGGACCATCTACCTGGGAAGGGAGATCAGGTGAGTCCGCGGAGCTGGCGAGGGAGTGGGGACCAGGACCGCCCACCTGGGGAGGAGGGAAACACGGGCACGAGCACCTCTCTGGGGGAATGGGATCACCCGGGGGAGGGGGAGGTGGATGGGAGCACCTGCATGGGGAGGGGGGACATAAGAATGGGACCATCTACCTGGGGACGGGGGCGAGAAGCGTGGCCCTTTGGGGTCGCCTGTTGGGAGGGACAAACAGGTAAGAGCAGCTGCGGGGATGGGGACGGGTGTGGGGTCACCCTTTTGGGGGTGTGGATGGGACTGTCTCCTTGGGGAGGAGACGGACTTGGGGGGGACCATCTACCTGGGTTGGGGGGAAAGGTGGGACTGCCTACCTGGGAGAGGGTGGAGGGGAGCACGATCAGCTCTGGGGGTGAGTGAGATCACCAGCTGGGGGGTTTGGATGGGATTACCTGCCCAGGGGTGTGGGATCATGTGAAAGGGGTGCTGGGCCACTTTGGGAAAGGGGGGTGACAGATGGGGTGCGACAGGGATGAGGGGATGATGGGTGCTTATGGCACCCCCGTTCTGACAGCTCCTCTCCCACAGGAGAGAGGTGGCAACAACTCCTTCACCCATGAAGCCCTCACGCTTAAGTACAARCTGGACAACCAGTTTGAGCTGGTGTTTGTGGTAAGTGATCCTCCCTCCAAGCACCCCTGGGTGTCCCTCCAACCCCCCAGGAAGCCCCAAACCCAAAGGAAGGGGATTGCCCCAGAAAAGAGGGGGAACAGTTCCCAGTGGGCTGAGGTTTGAGCAAACAGCTGTTTGCATTGAGTAGGGCTGGACCTYGGCTCCCAGACTGGTTTGGCTCCTCAGTCTCTGGAATTTGGGAATGAGGGGGTGTGATGAGGGTTTTGAGGGGATGTTGAACAGTGACCCCAGTGTAGCCAGGCTCCCACCAGAGGAGGGACATGGGTGTCTCTATCAGCTGAATGCCACTGCAGTAGCAGCTTATTTTAATCATCTGCGACAGGATTAAAACTAATCAAACCTCAAATAGAAGCTGCAACCTTGTAAAACTTACGTTTGGCCAGCTCTATTGGAAAAAAGCCAGAAATGTGTCATTCCCTTCACTTTATGAAGCATTTAACACTCTCCTTTTTAATCTCCTGGCACCTTATCTCCATAAATCCACATAACCTTCCCTGCTGACCCACAGATAAGCTAAAGGTTTTCTGCTCTTGCCCTACGTGTCCTTGTTGCCATGGCACAACCTGTGTGTGTTGGGGTCACCTGTGGAAGCAAAGCTCTTGGCTGATTTTTTTACATTTTTGGGGGCMTTTTAAAAGCCTGGGAAGGTGGAGCAGAAAACCAAGCTGAAGCTTGTGCGAGTTAAAGAACTGAATTAAACAGAGAGGTTTTTGTTTCCTTGCTGCTGTTGAGTGGGCTGGAGGTGCAATGTCTGTTGGCTGTGCTCTTTGGCAGGTGGGCTTCCAGAAGATCCTGACTCTAACCTAYGTGGACAAGTTGATAGACGACGTCCATAAGGAGTTCCGAGACAAGTACCGCAACGAGTTCCAGCAGAAAGGCGCCCTGGGCCTCCTAAATGGCACCTTTGATTTTAAAGATGACTTCATGCGCCTCCTCCGGTAGCAGAGCTTGGGTTTTGTCTTAAATTTCTGTTTTGAGCAGAGATGGGAGGGGGAGAAAGAGCTGAAATCCAGGCTAATGGGTCACATCCCCACAGGGATGCAGAGGAGAGCAGCAAAGTCCGAGCTCCCACGGTAATGAAGACGTTTGAACAGTCTCTGAAATCCCAGAAGACTGTCAAGTGTATGATTGAAACCCGAGGGGAGAAACCAAAGGAGAAGGTCAAGAACAAGAAGAACAAAGGTTCCAAAAAGGATGGTAAGTTGATGGGGAAGGTAAATAGGAGGGAAGGAAATATTCCAGGGCAACATGTTGCAGCCTGTGCTTTCCCAATCCTCTTGGAGCTGGTCTGAGCTTGTGCTGGGACTCTTCCTGTCAGGAACTGAAGCTGTGGCAGCGCCCAGTAAGGCATCTGCAGGTGACAAGCAGCTCTCAGCAGCAGGGGAGAAGGAGGAGCTGACCAAGGATGAAATCCTGCAGAAGAACCGGGARGAATTCTTCAGGAGACACATGAAAGCTGGGGAGAAGTCCAGGTGGGTGATGAAGGCACGGTCAGTCTGCCTGTGCTTTCAACCAGGCCACAGCTGAATATCTCCTCCTTTTGGTGACCCCTGGAAGCCAAACCTCACTTTTCTGGACTTTGTTTCCCTTTTCCTTGTTTCCCTTTTCCTTGTTTCCCTTTTCCTTNTTGTTTCCCTTTTCCTTGTTTCCCTTTTCCTTGTTTCCCTTTTCCTTTTCTGAAAAGACTGGGAGAGGACAGCTGGGCGTCTGGAGGGGGAATAGAGCCTGTTGCCTTTTGCTGGGAGATCCAGAAACACTGGGAGAGGTCCAGACCTGTCTTTATTAAGCAGAGAGCAGTAGTGCATTGATGCCTGGCTTGAGGGGAAGTGCCATACAGGGTTAAAGCTCAGATAAATAAACTCAAGAGACCAAATCAGTCAGGTTTAATTTCTGCCTTTCTGGGTAATCCAGGCTTTTATTTTTCACATCTTCCAAGGAGGTGGTGACTGCTGCTTCCCTGCCCTCAACACAATGTGTTTCTGGTCTTTGTTCCATCAGATCTCCAAAGCCTGATGCACAGAAGGAGAAGGGGAAGAAGCCCCGGGTGTGGGATCTGGGGAACTCTAATGCCAAAGTACTCGATTACAGTAATTCCGCTACCAACGGCAGTGCGGAGGCTTGTCCCGTGGAGGAGTTTGACCCTGACATGGTAAGGAAAGGTCAGGTGGCTCCGTTTGCTGTTGGGTGTTCTCTGGGATTAACTGGGCGTTACGAACCCAGCCCGGTATCCGCGCCTGATGAGAAGGGATCATGAGGAAACATGAAACAAGGATCGTGGCACCCAGCCCATAAAGCTGCTTCTCACCCTCRCAGGCCCTGGGGGACAAGAATCGGGAGCCTGGCCGCCTCTACGACCTGGAGTATGAGAGTGACGATGAAGCCGAAGAGGAGAAAGTTGTCCAGAACCCTTCCAAAMCCAGGTAGAGGCTCCCACAGCCCYTGCTTCTCACATGGGTCTTGATTTCTCTCCTGTAACTCCTGTTCCAGTCTAACCAGTAATGCAGGAAGGACAAACTGGTGTGTTTGTCCGCTCAGGGTAGGCTCTTGTGCATCTGACCTTTGCAACTCACTCTCAAACCTCAGTGTAAATCCTCTGCTTCTCCACAGTGCCAAGAAGGGTGGCCTGGGGGGCATGTTTGGCATGCTGAAGGGCCTGGTGGGTTCCAAGAGCTTGACAAGAGCTGACATGGACCCCGTGCTGGAGAAGATGAAGGATCACTTGATTGGTATGTCTGGATCTGKGATGTGAGGGATTAGTGGCAGTTCCCTRTGCTCTGTTGGGTGGGCTCCAGTGYRGGCAGTGCCCATGGTTTGGGATACTCTTGTCCACAGGAACTGTGGTGGGTTCCTGTCTTCCCTGGGGAGCCCTGAACAGTGCAGCAGAAGGGGGGCAGTGGTCAGRCCTGGCGGGGATCCTGCACACTGACTCCATCCTTCCCTCGAGGCTGATGTGGGATGTGCGTAACCTCAGCAGCGCTGACTCCCTGCCCTGTCTTTCTCAAAGCTAAAAATGTGGCAGCTGAGATTGCAGTGCAGCTCTGTGAATCTGTGGCCAAGAAACTGGAAGGGAAGGTGATGGGAACGTTCACCAGTAAGTGTCCCTGTGCCATCCTGTGTATGGTTTGGAGCTCGGGAGTGTTCCCCAGGCATGATGGGTCCCCTTTCCATGCCCTTCTTCCCAGCGGTWACCTCGACGGTGAAGCAGGCGCTGCAGGAGGCCCTGGTGCAGATCCTGCAGCCCCAGCGCCGCGTGGACGTCCTCCGCGATGTCATGGATGCCCAGCGCCATCGCCGGCCCTACGTGGTAACCTTTTGCGGTGTCAACGGTGTCGGGAAGTCCACCAACCTGGCCAAGGTAGGGCAGGATCCTCCTGGATCATGGGAGCGGGGTGATGGGGTCAGGCTGTGTAGCTACTGACGGGCTTGTTTGATCTGCTGCCACCTGCAGATCTCGTTCTGGCTCATCGAGAACGGCTTCAGCGTCCTCATCGCCGCCTGTGACACGTTCCGCGCGGGAGCGGTGGAGCAGCTCCGCACCCACACCCGGCGCCTCAACGCGCTGCACCCTCCGGAGAGCCACGGCGGGCGCACCATGGTGCAGCTCTACGAGAAGGGATAYGGCAAGGACGCCGCGGGCATCGCCATGGAGGCCATCTCCTATGGTATGTGCAGACCTGGGGGTGGGCACCGCTGTCCTGGCACAGTGCCATCCTTCACGCTGCCTCCCCGCCCCTCCAGCTCGCAACCAGGGCTTCGACGTGGTGCTGGTGGACACGGCTGGCCGCATGCAGGACAACGCGCCCCTGATGACCGCGCTGGCCAAACTCATTGCTGTCAACGCTCCCGACCTGGTCCTGTTCGTTGGGGAAGCTCTGGTGGGAAATGAGGCTGTGGATCAGCTGGTGAGTGTAGAGGCTTTTTGTGTTCCTGAGAGACAGGCGGAAAAGAACCCGTTTCTGTAGGTTTTACCAGAGAATTGGACGGTGACAGCACCACAAATGCCTTTCTGGGATCTTTTTTCTCCCTCAGGTCAAGTTCAACAAGGCCCTGGCTGATCACTCCATGGCCCAGACACCGAGGCTCATCGATGGGATCGTCCTCACCAAGTTTGATACCATTGATGACAAGGTAAGGAGGCTGCTGAGGTGACTCTGCATGGAGCTTGCTGATGGTGACTGCAGGGGAAAGACAGGAATTGTCAAACATGGGGCACTCCTGTGCTTTTCCCTTGTGTTGAAGTCATTGAACCCAGATTTAACATGGGGTATGAATGACTGACAAGCTCCCTGAGGGGGAGCACTGGATTTCATGGTGCTGYTTGTCCCCGGCAGGTGGGTGCCGCCATCTCCATGACCTACATCACGAGCAAGCCCATCGTTTTCGTTGGTACCGGACAAACCTACTGTGATCTGCGAAGCCTTAAYGCCAAGGCCGTGGTCGCAGCGCTCATGAAGGCCTAAACACCAAATCGCTGTGTGCGGATGTCCCAGAAGAACATGCTTTACCCTGTCACTGACTAGTCTTTCCCGTGTAGTGCAGAACAGAATGGAGGAATACYGGGATAAGGGGTACTTTTTTTGGATAAACCCCCTTTTATCCAGAAAAAGCCCTTCCCTGCATTCCTCCATTCTGTGTCCAGTGAYGCAGGCTCCCTCGTGGGGAGGCCGAATCCAGAGCTTTGTATTGTTCGTGCTGCACGGGGGGGGTTGGGCGGTACCAGGATCTGCTGTGCTTTTTGGTGGGTTTGAAGGCTTTTTYTTTGAGCTGCTTTTGATTTTTAGACCAGCTTAGGGAGGAGGCAGGAGGGACTTGGGCTTAGGGGCAGCGTTAGATCTGGCTGTTATGTYGCTGCTCCTGGCCGCTCCACCGAAGCTGATAAACCAAAAAACAGGTGACAGCCTATGCTGGGCTGAGGGGACATGCTAAATTGCCTTAAAGTCCCCCATCTCTGGTCCTCACCCGGACTCTGGAGCAGGGTCCCCAGAACCCACAMGTTTGGGCAGGAGGTGGAGAGCTGCGGCAGCTGGGTCTGGAGGAGGAAAGCAGTGTGCTCTGCCTGGCTCCTGCCCACTGGTCTTGGCATTATTTGCTAGTAAAAAGGAAAAAAAAAACAAACCAAACCACATTAATACTGGAAGAGAATGGTGGCTGCTTGCTGCTTTCCTGCACCCTTTCTCCCCCCTCCGAGTGCCTCTTGATCCCGGTCGGAAGTGCTACACTGAATAATACAAACCTCTCTGACGATGTCTTGTAGCTCTGTATCGCAGATGTGCTATAGTGCAATAAATTGAATGCTGTCTGCTAAGAGACATAATTTATATAAAATAAACTTCATAATTTGTTCTCTGTGTATAAATAACTTGCCTCCAGCCAGGACCTGTTTCCTCCTGGGTTTGGGGGAGATCAACTCCCGCCAGGGTGAGGTGTGAGAGGGCCTGTAAATGACACAGTAGCCAAAAGTTCAGTGAGCAGGCCTTTAATACAACTTCAACATACAAAATACTGTACAGTAAAAAGACAGGACTAGAAAACTAGAGCTTCCAGTAAAAAAAAAAAAAAGCTCAAGTTTCATTTTTTAATTGAAATACAGAATATAAAAGCACTAGGTATGAAGTTAGAGGAGGCTGCAGCTCCCTYGGGGACACCGCGCTCCACAGGCACATGCAGCCCCAGTAAAACCACAATGACTATGTTAGACCAGGAGTTCATCTGTGGAGGCTCTGTCCCGGCCTCTTCCCTGCTGGAAGKGTCCTGGCTCGGTGCTGGACAGCAGCTGGACAATGGTGGGCTCCAGCCTCCCTGGGGGCTGCTGGCCGGGCTTGGGCCTGTCCCAGACGCCCCTGTCATGGCTCAGGGCCTGGGCAGGGCTGAGGCTCAGGGGCTGCATCCTGCAYGGAAGCAAAGACTGAAAACCTGCCTGGAACTCCAGGGAGCTACACAGGGTGAAGCCCCTCAGCTCCAGAAAGTCTTCCTTACCTTTTACTTCAGTGTGGGTGGCGGCAGAGCCGTTCAGCTGCTGCCCCTCCTTGGGCACACCTGGGGCAGAGCAGAGACCAGTGTCAGACCAGTGGAGAGCCAACTGCCCTCGTGGTGGTTTCACACAGGCTTTCCTGGCTGGGCTAACCCTCAGAATACCTGCCAGGCTCTGGCCAGTGAACACACT
The DNA here is from genome assembly GCF_030028575.1 of Malurus melanocephalus. Taxonomy (NCBI): domain Eukaryota; kingdom Metazoa; phylum Chordata; class Aves; order Passeriformes; family Maluridae; genus Malurus; species Malurus melanocephalus. The sequence goes on along the minus strand of NW_026623780.1, from coordinate 112,800 downwards.
TTTCCCCATTTTTATGATTTATTAGTGATACCTCTTGTATAAAAAAAAAGCATTGACTTAGTGTGAGCAGCACAAAGGTCAGTGACACTAAAATGCCCCTTYACTAAAAAGGGAACAAACAGCTGCAACTGCACATGAAAAACAAAGTTTGCAGGCGTGGGAAGCAGCACAGCTGTTTAAACTGTTAATGCATACAGTGATTTCAGAAAAGTAACCCTCAAATCCAGCTACACTTGGAGACACATTCGCTTTTTAAAAAAAAAGGTTCAAGGAACCTCTATATAGTGTGGAAAACAGGGGCTACTAACCCTGCCTACTCTCCATGGTGACAGCCAAATGTCCCCCAGCCCCTRCCCCCATACCTGTACGGCCCCGCATGGCGATCTCGCTTGCCAGCCGCTCGAAGTACTCGGGCAAGTCGGCGTATTCATCTCCGTAGGAAATCACTTTGATCCCTTTGTCCAGCATGTTCTCACGGAGCTTCTTGAACTCATCCACATCTCCCCTCCGCACCAGCATGAAGTGCTCCAGGTCTGACTTGTGCTTGACAGCCTCTAAAAACAGGGCCTGAAACGTGGTGTCATCAACTGTCCAACCACAGCCCAAGAAGAGGAAGGACTTATTTTCATACAGCTTCTGAATCTCTCGCTTTAAGAAAGGGAAAGATGTTCTTGGTCAAGGTAAGCTTTGTCCTCACAAGAGACCTGCCCTATCCCTGACGAGGCTCTGCAGCAATGCCATCCTTCAGCAAGTGTGGGAGGTATAATGGCACCTTAGCAGGCTAGAGAATTCACCCCTCCTATTTCCCATAAGTAGTTAATTCTCCCCCGCCCTCTGTGAAGCTCAGTCTGGACTCAGCTGAGCCTGTGCTACACAAGGCCCAGGCCCCCAGCATGGGCTCACCATGACCTCGGTGTTGCGCAGCACGTTCTGGTAGCCGGCCGGGTGCAGGACGATGCCRCTGGGGTTGGTGTAGACACCGTGGATGTGCAGGACACTGAGCTTCCTCTTCTCTTGTGCCCACTCCAGCACCTGCACAACACAAACCCGCAGCAACGTCAGTGAGTGCATCGCATCAGCTACCACAGCACTGGCAAATGGAACATTTTGGGGAAGCATTCCAAAGAGGCAGCTTCTTCCTCATCTTCTCTCCTCAAGGTGAGTCCATCACCCTCAACACCAGGGCCTGCAGCCACAGCCTGTGGTTCTCATTTGGGTCAACATTTCAGCTGACTGGTGAATGTGAGGAGAACACTGAATCAGTACAGCAGATTGACCAGAAAAAGGGGAAAAACTACAAATCCATATCATGTTTCTCAGGCCTATGAAGTTTTATTTCGTGGCCCCTAAGGGAGCTCACCGGCTGACCTCCATTTCAGACAGCTGCTTCTGAGGCTCTCGGTTTACTCCTGCAGACCTCGGCTCGTTTAAGCTTGCGATAATTAGAATGCTTATTTGTAACACTGTAAGTACTTCCAGCCATGTAGATTAAGAGGTCATGCAGGAAACGTGAAGCACAGAAATGAGAATGAAAAGAGACCAAGGACTGCTGCACAGCACACACACACTGGGTGTGTTTAACATGGAAACAGAAGCATGAAATGCTCCCCACAAATAAAATCCACAATGGAGAGATGAGGTGAGCAGCTCAGGGTTTCACAGCCTGGCTGGGGCAGGAGGAGGGATGTTTGCATGAAGAGAATAACTACAGCTCTGAAAGTGCAGCAGAAGGAGCTATTCCAGACACTGCACGAAGAGGACACTGGGCAAGAGAGGAGCCTCGAAGGCTGCAGCCCTAAGTGCCCATCACAGAAAGAACTCAGCACCACGTTATAAAAATAGAAAGTTCAGCTTTGCATCTCACATGGAGTTTCCCACATTGGTTAAAAACATCAACCCGAGCCTTATGTGGAAGCCAGGCCAAGCCAGAAGTTTCAAGGACAGAGATCAAAGGAATAGCAGGCTTAAGGACTCCTCCTGAGCACTGGATGGCAGCCAGCAAGCACAGCGTCCCAGAAAGGAGCTCTCCTCCTCATTCTTCTGCTTGCAGCCCTGAACAGAGCYCCTGCCTGGAGCTTGTCTGCCACCAGTTAAACCACTACAATCAGTACAATGCCTTCAGGCAGCCTGAGGGCACATCCTGCAGCAMCACCCTGACAAAAGAAATAATCATMYTTTACCTTCTTTTCATCAGTCAGGTCAAGAGACTCGAGGTGCTTCCCCTGGTGTGCTGCATACAGCTCCAGCAGGTTATCAAAGTTTGTGGTTAACACAAGGGCCCCGTTTTCCATCAAGTGAAGCACAGACTGAAGCAGCTGCTTCCCAGAATCTTCCATTTTGGATTCCAGGTCATCAAACACCTCGTATAAACAGTCCTTGAAAAAGGTTGAGCGAACGTTGCTTGTGCGCTGAGAAGGGGAGACAGATTCAGATCAGAGCACAACCCCTAACACCTCATGCCAAATGATTCCATGAGAAACTACCCACGTTTCCCCAAGACCCTGCAAAGCTCTGGATCCTTGCAGGGCAAACACARAGCTCTGACTGCACCGAGGTAGGTGCTCTCCCTCAGCATAGTTATAGGATCACAGAATACTACAATAATTTGGGTTAGGAAGGACCTTAAAGCCTATCTCGTCCCACTCTGTGCTATAGGCAGGGACACCTTCCACTGTCCCAGGCTGCTCAAAGTTCCATTCATCCTGGCCAGGGATGGGGCAGCCACAGCTCTTCTGGGCAACCTGTTCCAGGGCCTCCCCACCCTCACATAGAAGAATTCCTTCCCAATATTCCACCTAACCCTGCCCTCTGGCAGTGGGAAGCCATTCCCCCTTGTCCTGTCACTCCAGGCCCTTGTCCACAGTCTCTCTCCATCTTTCTTGTCATCTCCCTTTAGGTATTGGCAGGTCACAATTAAGTCACCCCTGAAACTTTCTTCTCCTGAACAATCCCAATTCTCTCTGCTTTTCCTYACARGAAGGTGCTCCRTCCCTCTAATYATCTTGATCTAGATGAAATACCCAAAATCTGTGCCCACAGCAGGGACCTGGCACAGTAACTGTACTCGTGGTTCTTTGTACATAGAGGAATTGCTGGGATGGGGGCACCATTGCTGGACAACCAAATCTGGCTGTTTCCAGAAGTCAAATCCTACGTTCAGGGTGGGCACAAGCACACTGACCGGAGACAGCTTCTGGATAAGGTCGTGGGCAACATGAACCAAGTTCTTGTCTTCATGAAGACAYTTCTGGAACCGTTTGCTTTCTTCATCTTCCAGGAGATCAAAGTCAATAGCAGCATCSAGGAGGGCCTGAATCAGCCCCTTCCAAGACTTCAGAGCTGGGACCTGGGGAGCAACTGCGGCACTAATTCCTGTYCCAATCACCAAAACAAGTTCCCGAGGCTTCTTGGTTTTGAGGCTTGGCAACAGCTTCCTGCAAGAGGAGAAAGGTGCACAGCTGGTACTAGCATGAATGGGAGGGTGTCTGGGGTGGTGGGACACACAGACCACGAGAGAGGGAGGTACTCTGTGCCTAAATTTTGAATCAGAATATCCACTCTCTGATAAACAAGGATGGGCATAGCAGCTTGGTATCCCTAAAAGACAGCAGGCAGCTGCACGGATCAGCAGCACAAATGTTCCTAATACAAGGTACGTAATGACAACGTTTTTGGGAATTGAATCTGTTACCAGGATGGTTACTGGGGAAGTCAATGATGCCCTGGGGTGCTTCTGAAGCAAAGCTAATCCACTGAAAATCCGGAATAAGGGAAGTCTATTAATAAAAGTTATCTGGAAGGCTGCAGGGCATGGGAAAGGTGTGGTCAGCACTAGAGAATGAGACACACACATGCTCCATGTCCTGAGACAAAACACGGGTCGGATCCCATGCAGGTCGGAAATATGACCTGGTTTAAACAAGGTGCAGAACAGGGGCTGGAGACAACAGCTCCATTTATCCCAGCACAGAGAAAAACAAGGAAAGGCTTTCTCCTGGCTCTGCCCTGCAAGGGACCCAACCCYAGTTTGCTGAGGAGCCCCTCAGCTRTAYYAGCAATCCCTTCCCYGYGACGCCTGCATTGTCAGTGGGATGCTCCAGGCCAATCTTTTAGAAGATCCCAGATGATGCAGAGTCACATGAAACGGCTGCAGGGCTGTATTCTCCTTATTCCTCCTTCCTATTTTCCCAGCTTTACACCTGCACAGTGCGTTTGAACGTGACCTTTATCATTTATTAAGCAGCTGTGCTGCTCCTCACCTTGCCTTGCCTGGTGTCCAGCTGCTTTCTGTGCCAGGGACCCGCTGCAGCTCCCCTCAGAGAGCAGCAGCCCAAGGGAGCAGCTCGTTTGGAAGGAATGGGCTTTATCAGCAAACATGTGATATTTAGTGAGAAGGGGAGAGGAAACCAACACCACACAGATGGAGCTGTGCCTTCTCTCACCTCCTGCCTATGAAAACAGACTTGTTAACCCTTTCCTTGAGAAGGGCTTCTCTGTCAGAGCTGATGAATAGGGTTTAACTTGAGGACTGCAAGCCTCACRTGAGGATTAAATTTGTATTCATGCTAATGAGCTAGTTTAAAAACACTATTGGAAATCCGGGGACTGAAATCCAAAATAATAGCAAATACCCAAGTCTTAATGTCCTGCATGACATCTCTGAAAGAGGCATTCTGTTCCCTGCTGATAAATGCACTTGTTTCTGCCCTGATACCCTGAGCAAGTAAGAAAATTAATCTCCCAGCCTCAGTTCTGCACATTCCAGGGTCAGTGATCAACTTCAAGACCACAAAGAACTATCCTGCAGCCCTCCAGAACTTCAAAAATAAATCAAATTAGTGGGAGACAACTCCCCAGATGAATTAGCTGCTTGTTCACAAGAACTTCTGAGCCTGCAGCAGCCACAGCCCCAGTCTTGGATGGACAGAATCCACCAATCAGGTTCCCACTCACAGAACTGTAAGACCATTTCKTAGCATGGGGAGCCTCAGAGTGGAATTATTTAGCCTTTACATGCAGCTCAATCACACTAATGTGAGGAACTCCCTGTYCTCCTGGAAACCTCCACCCAACTCGAGCGAAGAAGCACAACCACTGTGTCTAACCTGACACTGCGAGACAGGACACTAAAATACAGCTTTGAGTGAGACCCCACACCCTGGCTGAAGGTTAAAATCCCAAAAAAGTAYATTCTGGGTGTGAAGGCCATTGTTCCACTAACAGCAGGAAAGCCCAGGGCATGGCCAGAAGCCAGCACGCGGTTCTTGGATCAGGAAGCGAAACGGCCGCGGTCACTAAGGGTCACAATCCTTAAAGAACAACGTGAGGCAAAGGAAAAGGCTCTCGTTAGAAGAAATTCACTGAGGTAGAATTAAATTTACCTGGGCTTTTTCGCAGGTGGCATTCCATCTTCCAAGAATGTTTCCTTGCCCAGGCTCACCGTAGAAGCCATCCAGTTTCTATAGCAGACAAATGACCACAAGGAAAGTCACTGCACAAGGACAACACCACGTGGACAACAGAGTTTTGCAGAACCAGCTTTGCACAGGTGGATAAATCCCAGGTCTGTTATCGTTCTGAGATCATCTCTGGGCTGAGAATTGCATGTTTTTGTCTCTGAACTTTGTCCCTCGGTCTCATCCACTTCCTTGACCTCCTTTACCCTAACATCCTGGGCTGTTTTGTACAGCCAGGTGTGATTGCTTCAGCTAAACACAGTTTGCCAGACCCTTCATTTCACCTYAGCCACTCATTTTCCCAGAGAGCCTGGATCTTGGAGCAGCACTCCCTCCTTCCCGACAAGGCCTGTCGGCAAACTTGCTGCTTGGGAAACAGTGGGAGGGAAGAGAAGACAAAAAGATATTTGTTGGCTCCAGAAAGCCACGGAGAGCATTTCATTCCCTGGTGATGAGAGAAGGGTTTCCCAGCCCTCCATGCATCTGCAAGCACTGGGAAACGACCTTAAAGCCCACGGAAAGGAAGTGCAGTCTGAGAACTCTTTCAACAGCCCATGACATAAAACACAAAAGGCCTGCCAGCACGCAGTYCTCTCCCACTCCGCTTCTCCCAAATAAGTCTATGAAAAGGGAATGAAAACGAACAGAACTGTTCACCCTCCTCTGCTTTTTTTTTTTTTGCCAATTGTAGTGAAGAGTTCAGCAAAAACTCTGTAGACACGGGGCTTTTGGCCAGAGGAAATGCTGGGGAAGAGCTGCTGACCCAAAATCARAGTTTTTGCAGGTTTTGCCATCTCAGGGAAATCTGAGGATTTGTCCTAAAGACAAGATGCTGTGATTGCTCCCTGGCAGCAAAGCAGGTGACACAGGGCAGGTCATTCCAGGTAGGACACCTCACCTGAGCTGCAAGTGTTGGGATGGATCATGTGAGAAATCAGCCAATATTCTACRAAACCAGCAGCTTTCAATACTGGATGATGAGAACAGGGCAAAGTGACTCTGGCAGACACTCAGATACACTGCRTGTGCAGTGTTTTCTTTCCAACCCCTTCAGAAAGCTTTATACAATGGAACAATGGAATGGTTTGGGTTGGACAGGACCTTAAAACTCRWGCAGTTCCAACCCCCTGCCAYGGGCAGAGACACTCCACCACACCAGGSTGCTCAGGAATAAAACATTCAACAACAGTAAAACACCTCAGAGAGCTGGTGTTCACCACCTGCCTCCTGAAACGTCACTTAATACATGCTGCTCATCACTTCAAATAATCACTTTTTTATCTTACTGGGCCTTACTGTAGGGCCCAGATTTTGGGTAAAAGTGTCAAAGGCCTTTAGCAAGTGAGGAATCTCCCACTTTCCTCCCTCTGTGCATGCCAGGCAGGGCTCCTCCATCACACACCCTTGTGAACATTGTACTCTGTGTTTTTCCAATCCACAATGAGCCCGGGAGCACTTCAGTGCTGTTCTCACAATGAACCTCTGCAGCCTCATCACCCCTGAACGCCTGCAATCTGTCACTCTTCATGGTGAACTATTCAGGGGGGTTAATCTCAAAAAAAAGTAAGGACCAAAGTGGTGACTCTCAGGAAGACAGGAGGACCTGCTGGACATAGGATCAGATAGGTGGCACCATCAAAGTCCCACTGAGTGAATGCAGCCAAGCACAGTCAGGATAAAGGGGGGGAAAGCCCCTCTTTTTCCTGTCCAGGAGGGTCCTATCTCTCCTTTTGGATTAGCTGATTTTTCTGGAAGGACAGRCTGCTTGAACAAAGCCAGCCAGACTGTATTTAATGGTGCAAAGACACTTTAGACCAGCCAGGGACTAACAATGGGTAACTGGAATGTTTCAGAGGGAAATTTTTGCTCCTGGTGGTGCCAGGTCTGCCCTCAGCCCCTCCATAGCAGCACAGCTACAGCCAAAGGTAAACCCTTCCTCACTTTCTAAATAGGCCATAATTTAAATTTATATCATCTTCAGATTATGAATCATCAGCTGAGCCTCAAATATTGAGGCTCTTCATAAACTCCCATCTAGGMCTCCCCCTGTTTGCTTCCACCTGCCTCAGCACTGCTCTCATCTCGCTCAACCTGCACATTCCCAKGCTATTAACAGCAGGAATGGAGCCATCAAATCAATTTTAAGTACCTCTAAAGCACTAAGGACATTTTAAAAGTAATTTTAAGCTTRGGAAAAAACACCTTTTAGAATTATAATCACCTAGTAAGGTTGTCTGATACAACGACCTTCAACCTTCAAGTCTATTATTTAGTGCAGAGAGCCATAAAGGAACAAAAACCCCATTAAAAATACAGCCTAGTTCCAAAAAAAGTTATTACTGGTCTTAAAAAGAATTCATGGGGATTCAGCCAAGAAATAGAAACCTCCAGTTTTCAGTCCTGGGGAGAAGCTCTGCTCCACAGGGGGATGGATTGTGCTGGCACAGCGGTGGTAGCTAAAATGAAATGGAATTACCTCAGAGCATGATGCTGCCATGRGCAAGAAACACAGCAGGTACTGCAGGCTCCCCTGGGAACACAGGTGCCATGGAGGAGAGGGAGCCATGGGCACTTACAAGATAAGAAATGGCTCTCCAGCCTTCTCCAGATATTGGGAACTTTCCAGCTATTTAGACTACATGGAGCTGAAAACTGTAAACACAACACTCCACGGATTCCTGGCTCAGCTGCCCTGTTCCCTTGTCTCAATCACCTTTATCAGGGATATTAAGAATGGGTTTGCTGYGTTCTCCTTCTCCCTCCACAGGAATCCCTTAATTTATCCTAAAGTCTTTCACACGCCAGCTTCACACTATGCCCAAGTCACCAACACTTGATAAACCCAACCACAGCAACTCCCTGTGTGACACAGACACATCCAGCTGCAGAAATGTTGGAAAAATGAAGGTGTATTCCAGGTAAAAGCAAACACCTGAACACCATGTGTTTCACAACGAAGGCCGAGGTTCACACAGGGTGTGTATTTACAAAAACCTCAAGGTAGTTCTGCAAAACATGACCAGACAACACAGTCAACACCAGAGCCCACCCTGCAGTACCAAAATGGGGAATTAACAGAACATATTCTCTGCCACCTCATGGAGAAATCACTGCTGACACCATCTCCATGCTCAGCATCCAACACACAACTAAAGCTACACCTGGATGTTTAAAATCRAAGCCAAGTCATCTGGCTCCACGCTGGAAAATGGGCTCCTCCAGAACAGCCCCCACAAATTCCAGAAAGAAACGAGTACAAACCTACTGCTCATCCATTATTTTTAGCTTCTTTGAGTACTGAGAACTCSAACCAGCAAGGGTGTAATTCCCAGCTTCTTTTTCAATCCAGCGGCTTTAAGGTGTTGGGATAAGATTGTTTAAAGCCACTATGGTTCAGCTACAAGCTGAATTGTCCCTGGCCAATTCCCAAGCCTGTCTCTCCACGTGGGAGCAGCAATTGGAGCTCGATCAAAACCATCCTAGAAACGCACAGGCTCCATGGGCAACGGGACCGGGGACAAGCTCTGCTTCTGTCCACCCCACAGAAACACAAGGTTCAGCCTCCTTGGATGTGAGTTAAAACACAGCAGCGGTTTTATTCAACGCTGTGATTCTCCACGTGCTTCCCAGTGGCTCCATGAGCAAGGAGAGGGAGTGACACAGCAAAGCCTGGCTGAGCTCGGTACCCCACAGACTCCCAGGGAAGCACGCTGGCTTTGCAGGGTTGACCCTAGAAAGTGAACCAGGGACGGGGGTCACACCTTCAGGGTTATTCGAGCCCTTACCTGTCCTCTCCGTTGTTCCCCCTCCTCGCTAAACCTGCGGGAAAAGCAACAACACGGGGATTCAGCAGGCGGGGAGGACGCCGAGGCTCCTTCCCAAGGGGAAGCATCCATAAAAACGAGCCTTTTTTAGAGGGCGACGGCGCGGCGGGGGGGAGTTAGAGCCGGGCCGCCCGCCCCTGTCAGAGGTTTCCCGGCCCCCCCGCCTCACCCCCGGCCCCGCCGGTCTCCTYCGCTCCCCTCAGGCCGCTCCGTCCCCTCACGGCGGCGGCCATGGGACCCCCCCACATTATGGCGGCCGCCGTCGCCATGGCAACCGCTTCCCCCCCGC
>NW_026623780.1:78015-103101 GCF_030028575.1 Malurus melanocephalus | reverse complement strand
GCCGGCCCCGCCCCCTTCCGCCCCGCCCTCCCATTGGCTCGTAGCGGAAGAGGCGGGACCGGGCGTGGGAACGCAGCGATAATCTCGCGGGACTTCGCGGGGTTATAAAAGGGACGGGCGCATGCGCAGCGCAGTGGCGGGCTGAGGGGTGGTGGTGGTTGCACTCGTTTGTCCTTTCCGGGGCTTCTCTGGTCCTGACGGTGTCCCCGTGCTCCCCCAGCSCTCAGAGGCTGCTCTTCCGCTAGCTGCCGCTGCCTGGGTTCGTGTCTGTGCGACTGCGTCTCCAGCCCTGTGAGGTACAAGCGGTGCCTGGGCCTGGATGGCCGCTATGATGCCTTCAAGCATCCGTGTGGCGAAATTTGGGTGTACTTAGAGCTTTCCAGGAGAAAAATTACTGTGTTTTCTAGCTGCGCATTGTTTTGTACTGGCACCGTAAATGAAACATTGATGGTAGGTGTATTTAGGGACAAAATTAACCTTATTTTCTCACCCGAGAACCTTTGTTTGACTCTGCCTTGCAGCAGCCTGTCCTTACCTTTTCTTAATTTTACAGGCAATCCTGTAAATCATAGGCTTTTGGTGGTGACCTGCTTGAAACTCCTGCTACAGGGATTTCAGTGTGCTGTTGCTGCTGGTGGGTCAAGGCATGCTGTGAATGAAGCTGTGCCTGCTTAATTATTTTTTTAATAGTGTTTATATTATTGCCGAGGCAGGGTGGAGGTCGATCCAGGGGTTGCTGCCTCTTGGGGACCCGGGTTTGTGGGTTCCCCCTTGCTCAGGTTCTCCCTCTGGGGCAGCTCTGGGGTTTCCAGGTGGGGTGACTCACACAGGCAGGTGACTCACCCTCCTCTGGTCCTGTCCTTGGGCAGGGAGTTGGTATTTGGGGTGGTAACAGGGGCAGGGACAATGCAAAATGGGTCATAATGGGGTGAGTGTTGCTGGGCCCGTGGCTGGTGGTAGCCTGTGGGGCTCAGTATCACTTGCCSTTGGGCTTTTCCCTTTGGGATTTGGCCACCAAGGGGCCAGCTGGTGTCCCTTGCTTGGTGGAAAGGCAGCTGGGGTGGTGGCAGGGGGTGGGGGAGCCCACTGTCTCTCAGGGAATTCATTGCATTTTTGGGCACAGGCTGCCCAGGTTCCTCTTGCACTCAGCACCGTGTTCCASGATGGGGTGGGGTCCCTGAAGGAGGATCCTGCCTTCTGCACCCTCAAGTTGCCTTCCAGGGCTCATAGATGTACTGGCTGGGGCAATCATTGAGGATGGGGARGTGTTTATGGCAATAGGTCAAAGCCGTCAGGGAACCCTCCCCATTTCACATGGCTTTGTGGTTTGTGCTCTCATGTCCTARTCTATTTTCTTGCTGAAGGTGGTGGGTGAGTAGACATGAAAATACCTGTAGAGGCCACAGCCAGGTGCTGGCATGGAGGGAACACTCAGTGCTGRTCAGGAGCTCTTCAGAGACCTGTGGGACACAGGGATCGTGTGGGCATGGGGTCCCCAAAAGCCTGACAGTGCTGGTGGGTGTTGGGGGGGGATCTCCTGACCTTCAGCTCTCCTTTCCAATAGACTCAAAGGTCCCTGGGAATGAGGAAACAAACAGCAGTGTGCTGAGCAAGGAGGTGGATTTAGGCCTGGGGCATTAGGATTTAGCTGGGTCTTGCTGGTGTTGATGAGGGGGTGTTTGGGTAAGATGGGGTGGGGGGATATTTTTGGGGGCTCAGAGGACATGAGACTTTTCCCTCAGAGGACATACTTCCCTTCAGGTGTGGGGGTTGTTGTCCCAACAGGCAATGAGATGGGAGGCACTGGGGTTGTGTTTTGGGATGGGGACARGTGGAGCAGCCCTGAAATTTGGGTGATGGGCACTGGGCATGGATCMTCCTCTCCATGAGCATGTTAAGTTAGGTGAGCACTGCCATCTGCCAAGGCCAGATCTTCAAAGGCTGCTTGGAGCAACCTGGACTACTGGAAGGTGTCCCTACCCATGGCAGTGGCTTGGATGATCTTTAATTAGTCTCTTYCAACMCARACTRTTCTGGGATGCTATGAATYTCCCTGCTAGGGTAGAGGTGAGGACCCAGCTTCATGCTYTGGTCCACCCTGGGCTCACTCTGGAGATGCTTCCATGTGAGTGCCAGAGCCAGCCTCTCTGGAGATCCAAGGTCAGGGGGCTTTGCTGTTATTCAGGTTGAGGACTCAGGTAGGAGAGGGCGACACATTCGGCACCGGGGCTGGATCCYCAGGCACCCACCTCCTGGTGTCACAGAGGGTGTGGGACACCTCCTGAATCACCTCCACACTGTGCTGGGCCACCAACTCAGCCATGGTGACACTGCAGTGACAGGTGGAGGGTTGTGTCCCCATCAGAGGTCACAGCATTGTCCCCTAGGCAGGGGAGAGATGGGGAAATCTGTGCCAGGAACAGCCTGGCAGGGAGCTGGGTGGGCATGCAGGCCATGGAGACCCTCCAGATTCCTGGGGAMTGGAACCAGGACTCACTTGGAGCCCATCTCTCACAGGGCATTGAGCAGGAACCACCAGGCATTGGAAGGGGCGAGGATGATGAGGAGATGAAGGCGGTGTCAGTCATTGGTCACCCCCAGCAGCACCAGGGGAACGTAACCTGGGAAAGGAGAAATACAGGGAGGATTTCGAGGTAAAAAAAAAAGACAATTCTGGTAAATTTAACTCCTAAAATAAGTGTGAGTGGCAGACAAGGACGTGTCTGTATTTAGCTCGGAAACCAGGGAGGGAAGCAGATCCGGGTGCAGGTGTGGGCTGGCACTGTGACACCCAGGCAGTGACGGCGTGTGGCGGATGTGGGAGGGAGGCCYGTGGGAGGGCTTGGCTTCCTCTCCCTGCAGTCCTGGCCCATTTCCCTGCCCGTGCTTTCACATGTCCTGGCAGAGACTGGAGCTGCTGGCAGCTGGGGGCACCTGGGTGTTCGGGGAGCTCCTCCACTCGGTCCCTGGGGAAGCAGGTGGGTGCCCCTGTCCYCATTTCCACACTGGGGCAGCTTCACTGGGAACCACTCCAGGATGTGGAAGCTGCAAGGATGGATCAGCCTCGCYATTCACTGCAGATCCCATTAGACTCCAGAGTGAACATACTGTATTCYACCTGTCCTTTCCCACCTAGATAAACCCTGAAGATCTTCCTTTGCAAAACCCAGAGGCAGATGCATCCCCTTGCCTGCTTCAGTGCTGGACTCCTGCATTCCAGGTAAGCATCCCCCAGACTTTCCCCCCATGCTGTGCACTGTCCATGCTTATTGTTGCAGTCACACTTGAGCTTTTTGCTGTCATTAAGTGGTGACATCTGGGCACTGTGGTTTCTGTGGGTGTGCCGGGGTTTTACCAGTGTTTCCTGCAGTCTGGTGCTGTTTCTGGAGTAGGGGAAAGGCTTCAGCATGACTTGGGGTGTTTCATTTCGTAAGGGATGATGCCAGCAGTGGAAAACAACAGCTGTGTCCCATGTTGCTGCTCCTGGGTGTTYGCAGGGAGTGTCTGTGTTCCCTAAACCATGCTGGGAGCATAATGGTGAGGCATGGGATGGCATGAGCTGGCAGGAATGCCAGGGCAGGTAGCTCTGGGCATCACACACACTGCCTTTGGTTTGCTAGCACCCTGTCCATCCCTGTTGTGCCCTGCTGATTCCCACTTTCCCCTCCACAGGATCCTTTGCCCACTGATGGGAATGAGGGTCTCTCCTCCCCGTTATCTCTTGGCCTCGCTCGCTGCAGGTGTGTATCTCCAGYGGAGAGAGCCAGTAACAGGTAAATGTTCCTTCCCAGCAAATTTTAGGAAGGCAGATGTGGAAAACCCTGCTGGGGATGATTTTGGGGCTGTAAGAGAGCACCCCAGAGCTGCAGGTCCCTGGAACAGACTATGCTGAGCAGCCTGTTCAGCAGGCTGAGACCTGCTGTGGAATGTTTTTTTTATTCTTATTTTCTGTTCTCAGGAGAGGTGTTCTGCTGGCAATCGGCAGCTGAGCAGCGTGCTGCCCACTATGGCTGGTGAGTCTGGAAATAAACCCTCTGGCTCTGTCCCCTCCCTCATGGCCTCCCCTTCCTGACAACACGAGGGTGCCCAGTGGCTGGTCCCCATGATGCCACAGCATTTGTGTGTTGGTGGCAGCTGAGATTTTAAGGACCAGGGTGGTTTTGGGGGTCAAGGTGAGATGCCACCCACCCCTTTCCATCTGCAGGCATCCTGCTGATCGAACAATGCTGTGTTGGGAAGCTCATGGGGAGCTGAGCCCCCAAAACCTGACTGTGGCCTCACTCTGCAGGTTGGTTCAGGCGGCTCCTGCATAAACCCAAGCCCAGTTTAGTGGAAAGCAGCCTCAAGTCCAGCCAGTCTGCTTCATCCTCACCTTCCTCCTCTTCCTCTGCCAAGAGCTCCAGTTCTTCTCCTGATGTGAGCTTGGCCACCAGCTCCATCTCCCTGTCATCTGTGTCAGCACCGGACATCAGTGCCTCGGACAGCCCCCGTTGGGACAAGAGCTACGATGTCTGCATCTGCCACAGCGAGGGGGACGTGGAGCTGGTGGAGGAGCTGGTGTCCTACCTGGAGGGCCAACCAGAGAGCTTCCGTTGCTTCCTCCAGCTGCGGGATGCGGTGGCGGGAAGCGCGGTGGTGACTGAGCTCTGTGATGCCGTGCAGAACAGCCACTGCTGGGTCATGCTCATCACYCCTGGCTTCCTGCAGGACCCCTGGTGCAAGTACCAGATGCACCAGGCCTTGGCTGAAGCTCCGATGGCCAAYGGACGCACCATCCCGGTGCTGAAGGATGTGGATCGCAAGGACTATCCCAGGGAGCTGCGAAATATCTACTACATCTACATGGCACTGAAGGAGAAGAGCTTCAGGCAGATCAGAGACACCGTCATGCGCTGTGAGTATCCTGTGGGATGCTGATGAGACATCACTCCATTGGGATGAGGACCATGGGAAGGGACCAGATTCCATAAATTTATTTAAACACTTGATTTTTAGATTAATTGGTTGCTAATGGAGCTTATCTGCTGTCTCTGCAGACCTCCAGGAACTGTGCCGGAGCTCCACAAAAAGGATGGACTAGTGCTGGGAGCAGGCAGATGCATCCCCATGGGCATCATGGAGCTGTCACCKTTGGATCTGGGTGTGGCTATGTCCCAAAGGACCTTGGGGTTGAACCTGAGCTGCTCAGACCAGACCTGGGAACCAAAGATGGAGAGTTCCTCACTTCCATGAGGGAAGAGCAGCGCCCGCCACATCACAGTGGTGTGACCTCCATCCCGGTGGACAGGACCTCCTCAGCAGGGACAGGGACATCTGTCACGCAAACACTAAACTGTCACATCGGGTGGGTTTTGGGGTCACCAGAGCTCCTTCCTGCGCTGTACTGAGGGGCTCTGGGACCCCCACTAAGCTGACAAAGTGCCTCATGCGCAGTGGGCAGGACAAGATGAGGCAGGCAGCGACTTTGCACGGGATCGTTGCCACTACGAAAATGCAGAAGTTTTAAATGTCGGTGGTTCTTCTCATTCTCTCAATGCCCGGTTGGCGGGTTTGTGGGAGCGGGAGCCGCGGGGGTGCACGGCCGCCGAGCCGATAGGGGGCGTGAGTCCTCGGCGCTCCCCGAGGCGCCGCGCATGCGCAGTGCAGCGGCGCGCCTGAGCCATGGCGGAGGGCCCGCAGCCGAAGAGGAAGCGGGAGGAGGAGGAGGAGAAAAATGGCGGGGCCACCGCTCAGGGCGGGGTTCCTGCTGCCTTCGCGCTGTCGGACCTGCGGGTGCGGCGCGTCCTGCGGGAGTCGGCGCGGGACAAAATCGTGTTCCTGCACGCGGAGGTACCGGAGGGGGGGGGGCGATCGCTCCCGCCGCCATTTTCCCCGCTGAGGGCTCGGCCCCGCCCCCGGCGCGCGCTCCGGGCAGGCCCTGCCCCCGGCACCGCTATCGCGATTCCCGGTCACCCCCTGTGGCCTGTCCCAGCCTAGCTCCGAGCCGCTTCTCCAGCCTGGCGCTGCTCAAATCAGGCTGAGCTGAGGGCAGGGAGGCGGCTGGAGACCTTATTTCGAGCCTTTTTCTTGTTCTTTGATTCTTTTGGGTTCAAGTAGGTTGTTCGTGCTTGGTGGGTAAAGTGGCACTGCATTGCAAGCAGCACACCGACTCTGGGACTGCAAATAGTACAGCCATTATCGGAAAATTTTTAATAACTCTTGAGGTTTTATGGCCAGAGTCTGGCCACGGCGTGGGAACCATGCAGCTGCCTTGGCTCCTGTCTCCTGAAGATGTGCATCCAAGCAGGAGATGAGGATAGGGAAGCTCCACACTGCTGCTTTGGTCTCGGGGCAGTTGCTCTGCCCTGTGGGCGTGACAGGGTGGGGAGCCCCAGGAGAGCCCCGTTACTCTGCCCAGGTGGTGTGATGAGGCTTCAYCTGCATCCTGTACAGACAGGAATGATTTTGGGGAATGTTCCACACCCAGCACCTCCCAAAACCAGCACGCTCAGGCCACTGATCAGGGCTGTGGTTCCTTGGAGCAGGGTAGCAGTAAGTGCCCCCTGCCCCAGAACTTGCTCCATGACTATGATGCAAATCCCTGTGCCTGCCTCTGCCCTCTTCCTGTGAAGCGTCAGAGATGAAATTGGTGCTGTGGGTCAGCAGGAAACCTGGGAGCATCCGGGGAGGTGCAGATGGGTTGAGTCATTGCCCACATCCCCTGCTCTCCCAAACCACCCCTGGTCCCCAGTGGGGAACAAATTCCTGTTGTGCTTCCGGGCAGATTTGCTGTTTATTTTTGGATGGATATCTGGCCTATGAGGGGGTTTGGGCAAAAGGACTGGGAGGCTATGGGGTATCTGCTGTGATCCCTGACCTCAAACTCCCCACSCAGTGCTGGATCTGTGCTGATGGCTTTATTCATTCCTATTCCAGAGGATTGGTCTCTCCGGAGAGGGCACAGATGCTGTAGTCATCCTGGAAAAGACTCCTTTCCAGGAGGAGAAGATCCCAGACCTGCTGAAGAAGCCCATGAATGCAGAGTTGCAGATGCACAATGACATTTACTGCACGTTCTACCTGAGCCCTCCCCCGGAGCTGAGTGGTGAGTGCCCTCAGCCCCATGTAGGGATCTGGCAGGGCAGCTGGGAGGCTGGGATGTGGTTCCTGCCTGCTTTGGATCACAGGATGAAGTGAGATGGGCAAGTGCCACTGCTGGACCTGGCTGTGCTACCCTGGTTGTGGTTTGGTGACAGCAGCACACCTGGCCCAGGTGGGGAGGTCAGTGGGTTGTTGCCACACTGAAGGCAGTGTTTTATCCTTCTGATCACTGCCATTTCATCCCCTTTTTCCCACATCATGGACATGTGGCTCAGCTGATGAGCCACTAAATGGCTGTCACTCATTACCTTGATGGGAAGGTGCAGGAGGGCTCTCCATGGGTGTTTGTCAGTGCTCTTGGTGTTCTTGCTTGGGTAAGAGTTGTCTCCTTCCAGAATGTTTCTATTTAAAACAGTCTGCAGGGTACACACAGCTGCTTCTCATCCCAAAATGACATCTCACGGGCTTTTTTTGTTACCTGGTAAGGATAGGGAGCTTGTATTTGGGGGAGAATTTAAATGCTGGTAAACTTGAATGCTGGGGCAGATGAGCCCCATCCCCCTGCTGATTTCATGCATCTGTGTGTTCTAAAACTGTGTTAATAACCAAGTATGACAGATAGGCAGGTTGGGGAGCTGGAGTGGAAGGCTCTTGCCCTGCAGAGGGAACTCTGGTCCCAGTGGAAAGGTGTCCTGCAGTGGTGGTGCTCTTCAGCTGCCACTGGAGAGCAGGAGTGATCTTTGGGCATTTCAGTTTAATCCCAGAATCTCAGACTGTTTTGGGTTGGAAGGGACTTTAAAGCCTATCTCATTCCACCCTGTGCTATGGGCAGGGACACCTTCCACTATCCCAGGGTGCTCTAAGTCCCAATGTCCAGCCTGGCCTTGGACACTCCAGGGATCCAGGGGCAGCCACAGCTTCTCTGGGCACCCTGTGCCAGGGCCTGCCCACCCTCACAGGGAGCAATATCCCATCTAACCCTGTCCTGTGGCAATGGGAAGCCATTCCCCCTTGGCCTGTCACTCCAGGCCCTTGTCCCCAGTCCCTCTCCAGCTCTCCTGGAGCCCCTTTAGGCCCTGGAAGGGGCTCTGTGCTCTCCCCAGGGCCTTCTCCTCTCCAGGCTGAACACCCCCAGCTCTCCCAGCCTGGCTCCAGAGCAGAGGGACTCCAATGCTCAGGGTATCTCCATGGCCTCCTCTGGGCTTGCTCCAGTGGCCCCATGTTCTTCCTGTGCTGAGGACCTCAGAGCTGGAGACAGGTGGGGTCTCACCTGAGTGCAGCAGAATCACCTTCCACAATTAATTCCTTGTGAATGCTGGTGTATATTTAAATTCTGGAAGTGCAATGATAAATTCCGTATCAATGCTTCCATAAACTCAATAGCAGCCAAACCAGTTTAATAGAGTCGAAGTTAATCCGAGTGCCTTAAATAAGATGTTGTTGCAGTCCCAAGTTAAATTTTCAGGATGTTTGATGTGTCTTCCCAAAAACGCTCTTGTTTTAGCTCTGTTCCCACAGTGTAGGAGGAAGCGCTGTCTGGATTTGTCAGCCTGAGCTGTGCAAAACTACTTTTCTCCTGTGAAGGATTAAAAATTAAAGGTTTTGGTGTTACAGTAAGTTTCAGTCTGAGGAAAACTGTAACACCATGGGTATTGTTGGAAGGTGCTAAAGCTCCTTTTCTTTAGCTGGGAAAGCTCCTGCTTGGGCGCCTGCTGTATTGCAGCCTGGTAGGAGTTGCAGTGATTCCCACGAGGTGGCATTGCAAGACTGAAATCCCCTGGGCTGTCTCCAGCTCAGCCGTGCCGGTCTGTGCCTTCCTTGCAGCACTTTGCTGCAGCGCTGTGTAACTCTGCATTACTCTGATAATACAATTCCTTATTTTATRTAAGTCTTATGCCGGGTGTGAAACCCCTCTCACATATTTGAATGTGGAAAAAGCCTCTGGCTTTCTTCTGTTGAACTTTATGATTTTTAAATTCATCTTTAAAAGGTAAGTTTTTTTTCAGAAATATTACCCTGTGGTGCATGTTTGCTTACCACCTCTCTCCTTGGCAGCCCTCTACTCATTCTGGATGTCCCAAGCAGCAGATCAGGAGGGGGCTGTAGACCCTGGAGCTGCTGTCCAGGCTCCCTGAATCGGAGTGGGGAGCAAGGAGGCTTCTTCCTTTGAATAAATTAGCAGCAAATAGCTGTTCTGTGGGCACATGGCATGAACTGCTGGTGGGCTGGCACGGGGGAAACAGCCCTGTGCGTCASGAGGGGAAGGAAATTGCCCTTTGGAGCTGAGTCATGGCCCAAGGATGAGGAATGCAGCTTAAAAACCTTTACAGGAGAAATTGCTTGTGAAGCTTGAGTCAGGGTTTGACTGACCTGGGATGTCAAGTGATATGTGGAGAGCCAGGGAGCCCTTGCACAGGGTCTGTTGGCTCCTTGGTTGTGGGGTTAGAGTTACAGGGTTTCATCTCCTGGTCCTTGCCAGTTTACACTTGGGTACAAGATACAATAAAATATTTCGTAGAAAAGGTCAGACTTTGGCACTAAGCAGTTCATGGAACAATCTCCTGCTTTGTGGTATTGTGTGGTGAAGAAATTCACCTGAGGGATTTCACAGAACTCTGGRCAGCTGAGCCTTCCCAAGCTCAGCCTCTTGCTTTCTGAGTAAGATTAACCTCGAGATGCAGGAAGTGGTGATTGCAGGTGACTCGTGATGATGCCTTGACAAGCTGTCTCTGGAGAGTGTTTCTCAATGTTGCCTCTGTGGTCCCAGGTCCCTGGGGCTCTTCATTCAKCTGGGGTTTGTTAGAGCTGGAAGTGGAGAATTGCTTCACCCTGTGTCCTCCTGAGGGGAAGAGAGTCAGGTGCTGTTCCCTCTTGTGCAGTCAAACCAGYACAGGCCCTGTGTGATGATGCCTTGTTTGTGTGGTGACATGGGGAAAAGGAGGCCAAATYATGTTACTGGAGCAAATGACTCCCCTCTGACCTCAGAAGAGGTATTTCAGTCTGGGAAGCTGAATCTCACTCCAATGAGATTTTTAGGTCTGGGAGCACACCGGTGTGAAGGCAGCACCAGATGAATCTTGCTCAGCTCATTGGTTTTACTGCATGTGTCAGGGCTAAAAGGGGAAATAAAGTTTGCAAACAAGCCAGTAACGGGCAGAGTTTGTCTAAAGGGCAACCCAAACCGCTGGAGTGAGGAGAGGGAACTTTGTGGATTTGTGAGGTGTARTGTGTCAGAGCTGATGTGACTGTGCTGCTATCAAAGGCAGGCATTGCAACTTATTTTAAGGTCACTTTCTGGATGTTGCCTTGATTTAAGAGGCAGCTTATTCCTTGATGTGACAGTAACCCCAGCCTTGGCTTTCCCCTGCGGAGAGAGCAAGGGCTGATTTCACAGAAAGGGAAACATTTYCCTACTGCCAAAGATTGGATTGCAAAAGGCAGATGGTTCAATCTGCGTGTTCCCTGATAACATCCAGCTCCTCACACCCATTTGCCAAGGAGAGCTTGATGTTTGTGGCAAAAAGCCTCTTTGTGCCTGGCTGCTGCAGGACTGTTTCTCCAAAGCTATGCTGATGTGATTTAAGGGCTCTTATCAGTCCTTTAAGGAGTCTTTGCTCTCTGGCTGCAGGCTGCAGGCTGCAGCTTATTGAAAACATCTAAAAACAAGCACTACGGGAGAAGCTCTGGCTCCATTGCTCCAACATGGGGTGGGGAAATTGTGGGAAAAATGGGAGAGTGTGGAAGGAAAGTTTTCAGTCATGCAGGAAGCAATCCTCATCCCAAAAGGTGTCTGGTTTCAGGCAGTGAGGAGCTGGAGAAACTTGCAGGAGCTGCAGTGGGAAGGCTGGTTATTCTCCCTGCCTTTCCATGCTCTGGCTGCCTCTGGGGTTTGCCCAGCCAGAAAACTTCTTGCATTTACACTTAAATAAAAAGCTTGAGCCTGAAGCTGTGSGAGCGTGTGGGGTGGTTTGGAGGGTGGTGGGAGGTATCACTGTGCTGCTCTGTGTTTTGCAGGGGTGGTAAACTGCAACTTTCCTCTTTACAGTGCTTATTGCAGCTGAAGTCCACTGAGCCCCCCGAGTCCTCCTGGGATGAGTCCCAGGGGCCAGGCAGCCTTGGYTGAGTCCCTGGCAGTGCACTTGGCTTGCCTGGCATGTGCTGGCCTTGGAGACTGTGAATTCTTGCAGGCTTTATCCTTTTGGGCTTTAATTCATTCACTAAAGAGAGCCCCAGCTGTCTGGGACAAAGCCACGGGCATACCTGGCTGGGGCTGGGTTGGAATCCGGTGTTCCCGTGTGACCCCTGTGCAGTTGTGATCCTAAAACCAAGTAAACTGTTAATGGAGTGGGGGAGGTTGTGTGTTATGTATTGACTTAGGACATTAATATTTACTCAGGGCATTATATATTTAGTTAGGGCTTCRTCCAAGGAGC
Source organism: Malurus melanocephalus (assembly GCF_030028575.1). Taxonomy (NCBI): domain Eukaryota; kingdom Metazoa; phylum Chordata; class Aves; order Passeriformes; family Maluridae; genus Malurus; species Malurus melanocephalus. The sequence goes on along the minus strand of NW_026623780.1, from coordinate 91,588 downwards.
TGTCTTCCCACCTAATGATGGGAAGACAGCCCAGAGCTGGATGCAGCAGGAACGAGGSTTGCAGAGGAAAAGAAAACCTGCAAGAGTGCAAATGTTGACGTGTGTGTTGTTCCRTGGCCTTGGCACCTTCCTGYACCTGGTGGTCAAGCTGATTAGCRAGSTTATAAACCAAAGCTGARSTTCCTGCTGGCAAAGAGAGGAAAARGCACCCCTGCCCAAAAGTAYAAATAYGTTGTGTGTGCCCTGCGTGCTTCTCCTGGCTCCCTGGCAGGGTTAAATCTGTCTAAAACAGGCAGCAGTAGGTGCTAATGCTGCAGTGGGGTGGGGAAGAGAGTGCAAGGTCTCTCCTCACCGATGTGCTGAGCTGGAGRGGGATTTTGGCAGAGCCTGGGGACAGTGTGGCACAGAAGGGGATGAGGCATCATTGGTGAGCTCGGTGTGTTCTTTCCTACATGCGTGAGCTCCCTCTGCTCATGTTTCATTCTCTCCTCCTGACAACAGCTGCCTACAGCCCTTTYTCCCTTAAGCTCCCCAAATGGTGTTTTGATTTTTCTTGTTTTTTGGTGTTTTCCTCTCTTGTTTTTAGCAGGAGAGGGGAGAAGTGGTCAATCTGAGCCTCCTTTTCTCCTGGGCAGTTTCCCAGCACTGTGATATTTTCCCACAAACGCCCCTTATAGGGTGATCAGCCTGGTCAGTTGTTCTCTGCCCTGGCAGTACCTCTGCCTCCTGCTCATCCAGGTTCCTTCAATTAAACCTCTTGGCTTTTCATAACCTCCAGTTAATTGACGGTCAGTGCTGGCTTCCAGCATAAACCACAGCTGCTCCATGGTGGCCTCGGGCTGGCGTTCAGGAACGAGCTGGCTGATGTGACTCAGATGTGAGCAGAGACAATCCCTGATGCTTCAGCCAGCTTAGAAACCCACATCACGTGTCCAGCAGTTCCTTACCCCGTTTCCAGGCCAGGGCAGGTTTTGGGTGCCCCACAGCCTACGTGCTGCTCTGCTGCACATGGAGCCTGCCAGGAGCAGACTTGGAAACCGGAGCATGGCCGTGTGCCAGCACTGGGAGGATTTTGGGGCGAGTCTGGTCTCGCTGTGGATGTTTCCTGCGGCCGAGCCTGGGCTCAGCTGTGACTTTGCATCCTGTGTGTGGCTCCTGAGGACTCTCAGGCTCTGAGCAGGTATCAAACAGCCTCTCTGGCTGCAGTGATTGATGCTAATTAGCATCAYTGGGACATTTTGAGGTTGATGAGACCTTTAGAAGGGAAATAATCATAAGTGAACCACAGCCTCTCCTCTGCCTCCTCTTCCAAACATCTGCTCAGCTGCAGCTGCACATCAAGGAGTTCTGTGGTCTCTCATTCAAAGCACCCAGAGTTCTCTCCTCACCATGAGCAGCCACCCCCAAACTGGGGAGGTGCCAGGGAAGCCGTCATGGGTCCCTTGTACCCCCAAGCACTGTGGTTATCACCACCCAACACTGAGGGACTTCTGCTGCAGTCCTTGCTCTATTTTTGGGGTATAAAATCAAATTGTGAAAGTTTCAGCCTGCGGCTAGTTGTGGTATTTTATCTTTTGCCTTTTTTGTTTTCTCGACAGTGCTTTGCTGATCTTTTTGAGTGAGGAGAGCTACAGCCTTGTCTTTTTTCTTTGGTATTACATCATCCTGCTAGAAGTGCTAATTGAGTCCTGGAAAACAACCTTGTTTGAACATGTGTATGGTGGGAATCAGACCAGACTGCCCTTGTGGTTTGCATTTTCATATTTCATGTTACCAGCATTTTCCTGTGGATTTCATTAAGCTGGGTTTGGCATGGAATGAAAAGGCAGAGTCTCTCAGATTGTGCAGCACTAAACTTAAAAAAACAGAAAGCAGAAAACTAAAAAAGACTCAAACCATCCTCAGTCCTGGCTCTGGGAACAAATAGGTGTTTATATTCAGTGTCTAGCTAGTCTATATTCATACTTGAGGCATGAAGGACAACTTTGGTGCCCTGGTGTGTGTGTGCAGCCTGTGGTTTTCTGTGGCAGACTCTGGGCACAGACTGCAGCATTCACAGTGCCCCGGCCACTTGCCTCAGTCTTGTCTGCCTGGGGTTTGTCCAGGCTCGTGGAGCTTTTCTCCTTCTTGCACTGTTTGCAGCAGCTCTGTGTCAGCTGGGAAGGCAGCAACACTGCTGTGCCCTTGGAGCACCTTGGAGTTGTGGCAGGCTCTGTATCACACATCCAATCTTGGCCAAAGAGGGATTTTTTCTGAGGCTTTTAGCCCCGTGGGTAGGATTTACTGCTGCTGATGTCAGAGCTGCCAGGTTGACAAGGTGAGCATTTGCATCCTGTTAAATGCCACAGAAATTGCGCAGCAAAGTTTTAATCTTGAGGCAAACAGAAAATGTTTTCTTWTTGCCAGAGTAAATGATGAAGAGCTTTTTGTGGGCAGGGGGTCACTCAGCCCTCTTCCTTTGGCTCATCCTGAGCTGGGTTGACCTATCAGCTCACGTTGTTTGCTCTGGATCTGTCCCTGTGCCTTTGACCTCTTTGCCTCCTATTCTTGGGGCTCGAGGCCAGGCACTCTGACTGAGCTCTGGGAAGGAGCTTATCCTTGGAGTTCATCTGGTTTGTGGCTGGAGGAAGTTGCTGGGTGCGTCCTGTGAGCTTCGGATTTAAGTATGAGGWAGATGTGTCCCTGTCCCTGGGGTTGTGTTTCTGTCCTGGTGGTTGGCTGCACATAAACACTGCCCTGGGAGCCCCAATGTTCTAATAGGCCTGAAAGAGCTCTGTGTGGAAAAACCCAGACAGCAAACTCCTCCACCTGAGCTGGAAAGACAGGCCCTGACTGTGCTGCTGGGTTTTTCTTCCTCCAGAAAAGCAGCAGCAGCAYGGGAAGCTAAAGCACTTGTTAGCTTTCCATGTCCATTCTCCCTCTCTTCAAAATGTCTTAGTGTGGCATTATTTGGAAGGGAAAACAGATTTATTGGGGACTGAAGGAAGCAGTGTGGGTGGTAACTCAGTCAATGTGTTTGTTCTTAGAGATCAAAGCCACAGTGGTGTACCCTGCCACAGAGAAACACATCCAGAAATACCTGCGCCAGGAAGTGCACCTCATCCGTGAAACCTGGGAGGATTACAAGAACATAACCCTGCCCTTCATCCAGTCCCAGAGCTTCAGCATCCAGGTATGGGTAGCACCCTGTCCTGCAGACACAGATGTCTTTAGTCTTCTCCTTTAAAACACTGTGCTGTCAGAAGTCTCCTCTGAAACCCAGGTTGGCGAGAGGGGAGCATTCTTCCCCATCTCCCTGTTGGTTGTGTTGGCAGTTCCATGGTGCTGTCCCGTCCAGGACATCCTTTTCCATCTTTGCAGAAAAACATTTGCCTTGCAGCCRTACTCCAAGTTGCCTTTCCCAAGGTTTCTGAAGTTTTTCTTCCTTTCCAAGGGTGGCTTCCAGGTATTGGTGCTGTTCACTGGGCTTCTTAGGAGTCTATGGGTTGTGGAAATGGAAAGGCACAGATTACACTTGGACTGCTGCATCACAACTCACTCCTGCCGTGGGTCCTGCCATTCAACCCCTCAGTCCATATTACATGTAGTGAAATTGTTACTTTCAGTGCCCTCTTGCCTCAGGCAGCCCCAGCTTTTTCCTTGGTTTTATCCTTTTTGACTGATCCTCTCCGTGTCTTTAGGGACAATTCATGCCAGCCCTTGCAGAAGAAACCAAGTCCTGGGGCTGCTGAGGCTTTCCATTAAAAATAACTCCCCAAAACTAACCAGGATCCTTGGATGCACCCCCCTTCCCTCCAGTCTTTCCTGCTGGTTTAAACTGCAGCATTTATTAGCTGGAGAAAGGCAAGAGCATGTTTCCACCAGGCCACAGCCTGCATGGAATATTTTCTCTGTGCTTTTGCTCCCAAATCTTTTAAGTTTCCTGGTGTAGCAGCTGTCTTCAGGAATTGCTAAAGCTCTCACTCTGCCTCTTCCCACCAATGCTTGTGAGCTGATTTCTGTRCATAGAAACATTCCTGGTGACCATCAGGAGCATCTGCTGAGAAATCAGTCAGTCCTTGACCTCTGAGATTTGATAATGCTGCTCCTTGTCTTTATCCAACTGGTTTTGCTGAGTGGAARGGGAAATGTGAAGGGTGACAGAAATACCAGGAGACTACAAAGGCATCTGTGTTTCCTGCTGGAGGATACAAAGTGGGGATGCTTTCAGGAAAATGGTTTTATTGTGCTGCCAGTCCGTGGACATGTGTTCTGCTTTCTGGGCTTGTGCTGGGAGCAGCAGGAGCAGTCAGCCAAGGAGCTGCCCATCACAAGACAGCCTTGGGTTTAAAATTCAGCTCATCTGATGGGTGAACTTATTTAGGGCACTGATAGCTTGGCACTTGTGATCAGAGCAGGCATAAAAACCCCAACAAAAGGCAAACATCCGTTTTTTGCTGAGCTTCCCACTGAACTTTCCTCCTGGGGTTACAGAGCACAGCAGGCTTGTGCCATGCTTTCCAGAAATCAGTTGGAGAATCTAATCTCTTAAGATGATGTGTAGAAGAAAAGATCAGCAATTTAAGCAGAAAAACCCAGATCAAGGGAAGACAAGTTATTTTTCCCCTCCAGATGTATTAGGTCAGTTCACATGATCCTAAGTGTTGATTAGATTAATTAAACTCGTGATGGATTTCCCTAAAAGTGTGTGTGRTGTGCACAGGGCCAGCAGCTCAGGTTTCTTGGTGTGAGACTGGCTGYACCTTCCCTATCCACCTGGGGCAACCCAAATGTTTCAGACCTATATTTGGTGGGGAAAATGATATTTCCAAACATTTTCAGCTTCTAAGCTTTAGCAATCTCCTGCTGCCTTATATTACCTTCCAGGGATCTGGCTGAGGACTCCCTTGCCAGTACTTAAGCCAGGCTTAAGCTAAAGCATTACATGCATTTTGGAAGTGTAAAGAAGGATGCTGGGAGCCAGGGAGAGCAAAGATGCTTTACTGTGCTCTTACTCTGTCAGTTGTCCCCGGTGTCTTCCATTTCCATAACTCTTCTCTGAATGGTGCTTTGCCTTGCAGGAGGAGCACGGGGGGATAACCAGAGCAGGGATTGCAGGCAGGCTGGAGGCTGGAACCTTAAGTATGGAAGAAGAAGAGTGGTGAGCTGTTTTCTAATCAGCCAGGGAGCCAAGAAACATGCATTGCCCAAAAAAACACAGGCCTTTCGTATCCCTGCAGTGAGCTGCCAGCAGCCAAAGCCACATCCAACTCTGCTCCTTCCTCTTTGAATAGGGAACAAAATGAGCCAAGTTCCCTTACAGACCTGGTTGTAAAGATTTTGCTGCAGCTTSGGGGATAAAAAAGGTGTAAACAGCTCTGTGGTGCTGCAAGAGGTATGTGCTGACCCCCACAAGAGCTGGGTTCCACTTTTTTTACTGAAGTGCTCATAATATTTTGGAGTTTGTTGGTTGTTGAAGTGTTTTATGGCTAATTAATTACAAATTATTTGGTCATCTTAAATTAAAATTGGGATTTTTTAATATACTTTATGCAGAGAATGTGCAGTAATCCACGATCTTGGGCTAAATGCACCTGAGATGTTGGTTTTCTATTCTCTGCTGATTTWTAAATCATGTATTTCTCTTTCAGTGGGTGTATAATATTCTGGAGAAGAAAGCTGAGGCTGATCGAATCGTCCATGAAAACCCAGATCCTTCCAATGGCTTTGTTCTGGTTCCAGATTTAAAGTGGAATCAAAACCAGGTTGGTTTACTCCTCTAATGCTGCCTGTCTGAAAGTAATCCAGAGGAAATATCCACTTTCAGACTACTAAGAGCACCCTAAGAGAGTCTGAGTAGCTGCCCTTGTCATTCTGTGCACAGTGTCATTAGTGATGCCGTTGCCAGGGCCTCTTAGCACAAGCTGATTGTGGATGCTGCAGACCCAGCCTGTTCTCTCTGCTGCTGGGATGTATTCGTTAGGTTCATTTTGACTTTTCTGTATCAGCCCAAATGCTGTCAGGATGTGTTTGAACCAAAATCCTGTCTATTTGTTCTGCTGAACTTGTATGGGGTTTGGTTTTTTTTGTTTGGTTTTTTTTTTTTTTTTTTTTTTGCAAGCCTTGACTTGAGGTGCAAACCAGGCAGCTCTGTTCTCTGGTTGCTGCAATTAACTCTCCTCCACAGTGTTAAACAGATGGTTGTAGCTGAAGAGCAGCTGCTTTTGCCCTTGTGGGAGTGGCCACTTGGTGAAAGTGATTTTTAAGACCAGACTGTAATCCTAAATTGAGAATTATTTCTTGGGCTCCAGCTCTCTTTCTTGCTGTAAATTTGGGGAGGTGAAACTCCATGCACACACCCCTTTCTTGAAGTTGGTGGCATCAAAAAAAGTCCCCACTGCGTTTCTGATCCTCAAATGCTTCTGCAAGGGTGCACGTGGGGAAAGTTGCTGTATGGTTAAGGCTTAGAAGTGGAAACTAAAACTCAAAAAAATGGGAACAGAAGCCTGCTGGTGGGCAGCACCACCCTGTGTGTCTGTGCAGGGAGCAGCTGTTTGTGGTGTGGAGCTGAGTTGTCTCAGGGAGTGACAGGGGAGTCACTGCAGGGTAGTGTCTGCTCCCTGTGAATTCCGTGTACATCAGCTAYTCCAGAAATCCCCTGTCAGGTGGTGATGGGGTAACCAAGCTTGAATTTCCACTTGTTCACAGCCTTCTTCCTGAAGAGACTTTGCAGCACAGGGGATACATGTCCAGCTTGCAGGATGTGCCCTGCTCACTGCTCTCCCAGTGGGGCAATATTAGGGATCCTAAARCATGCAGCATGCTGTCCCTTTCCTGGCTGTGAGCAAAGCCTCGGTGGAATCCTTGCTTGCTGCAACCCAGCTTTGCAACTCACATTGGGATTGGACTAAAATCAATCATAGATGAGCTAAACTTGGTGCTTCAGCTTTCTCTGGAAATCTGCTGCATCCACATCTCCCAGCTGGTGTGGTCAGGGAGTGCCTCAGTAGTAGGATTTGTCCTTAGGTTTCCCCATGTTCCTGTCACCTCTTGGAATGCTGAACAGGATCTTCTGGACTTCTCCACAACTGCTGGGCTGCTGTCTGCTCCCTAGTCATCCCTGGAGCTATCTGGGCCCTTTGCACTGCTGATCTTGTTCCTAGGCAGGTGAAACAGCATCCCAGGAAGGKTTGTCAGCTTTACCTTTGAGCCAAGGAATTTCTTCGTAGCTGTGGGTGGCACTGAGCTGGAGCTGATCCCCACGGCCCCGGGGCTGCCTGGGAGCACCAGTTCCTTCTGTACATCCCACCTGACAGGCAGGGCTGCTGAATGAAATGAGTCCAGCTCCCARCAGGACTCTCCCAGCCCTCCCTCAGAAGTCCTTTCAGCACTGTGGCCTCGCACTCCCATCGCTCGTGGCCCACAAATCCTGTGAATTCAATTATTTCAGGCTAATGGATGGGGGGAAAATTTCTGTTTAGCACTGTGAAATCTGCTGGCCTCAGCCTTCTGGGTGCTGCTGCCCAACCTTGATAATGGTTTGATGGTTTGAGTTGGTTTCTTGGGTGTTTTTTTWTTTCCCCTTTTTTTTTTTGGTTTTTTTTTTCTCCCACAACTTTTGAGTTGATTTCAAATCCGCAGGAGCCCTGAGGCGTTGCCTGAAGCAATGCCTGGCATGACATCATTCCCGGCCTTTTTAGCAACAGGCTTATTTGTTTCAAACAGCAACATGCAGATGTTCTAAGGAGAAGAGCTGTTTGCTTTTCCTCCCACCAGCCAGCCCGGAGCCAAAGAGCACAGGCTGATCCATTGTGTTTTTCTGGAGCTGTGCATGGGAATCAAATGGAACCATGAGCATGGCTGTGCTGCCTGGGTGCAGGAACAGCTCTGTGCTTTGAGAGCCCTGCGAAGGGTCCTGAGAGCATCCTCTGGCACCAACATCTATTTCCAAAGAGCTGTGTTGGGTTTCTCACAGCCCTGAGGAGATCTGCTGGGTCTCAAATGTGCAAACTATTTGCTTTCCAGTGTTCATATTAGAARGTCACTGACTGAGCTGAAGGAGACTGGGGTTTTTGTTTTTACTTTTTTTAAGTGTGATGATCCACAACTCTGTGTCATGTTAAACATTGAACGGGATGAGCGCTTCGGGGGGTGCCAAAGGTGTGCCTGAGAGCTGCTTAAGGGACATATTTTAACTGCCCTGCATTTGCACAGTGACCAGTTAGGTCTTGAAAATTGCTATTTATAGAACTGATAGGACTCAAAAGTGGCCAGCTGTTTGCACAGTGGRAAAGTGGGAAGCTTTTCACTGGCAAAAAATTTCAGTTTCAGTTTTGGCCGCTGTGGTTCACTGTAAATCCTTATCTGAGCAATCTGCAGATCACCCATCACTGTGGGGTGTGCATGGAGGGTGCTGTCAGACCTCCAGGCTCCTGGCTGGGGCTTCAGTGACCCCACATATCTGGGTGGGTGCCTACACCTTGTCTCCAGCCTCAGTCACACAGAGAAAGCATTTTTGAGGTGCTCAGGAGATTGTAAAGGTGGAAGAGCAGCACTGAGTGCAGTGCTCACAGTGTGAAAGCACTGGCTCTAAAGCTGAGCAGGTATTTATGATCCTATTGTTTATGGRTTGGGATGAGGCTGTCCTCTTCTGGTCATTTCTGGACAAAACCCAGTTTCTTCAGAAACAATACTTTGAAGTGCAGTGGGATTGTGGGTGAGCATTGGGAGATTCAGCTCAGTGTGGGTGTTGAGGACACGTATCCCTGTGTGGCACAGGTATCCCTGTGTGGCACAGGTATCCCTGTGTGGCACAGGTATCCCTGTGTGGCACAAATAAATGTTGCTGTATAACAGCCTGGGAAGCTGTGAATGGTGTTCCAAGTCCAAAGTGCTGCTGCCTCCGTGTGCTCTCTCTGTCCCCTTCATGTCCCCTTCATGCCTATCCTGTCTCTGCAGCTGGATGACCTGTACCTGATCGCTCTCGTGCACCACCGAGAGATCAAATCTCTGAGGGACCTCAGGGCCGAGCACCTCCCACTGCTGAGGAACGTCCTGCAGGAAGGGAAGGTGAGCTGCTCGGCACTCCCTGGGTTTGCTGGCACAGCATCTGCCTGGGGACTGCTAATCAGGAGATAATAAGTCATGAAACAGGGCTGTGCTGCCCTCTCTGCCCAGAGACCCCAGTTTGTGCTCTCCATCAGTGCCTTCCCCAGATCATGCCATATCCAGGTGCTTTAGGGATGCTCTGTATTTCCTGTTAGCAGTGAGATCCTGATTAACACCCCCTCCCAACCCCTTGCCTGTTCTCACTGGCTGATGTGTTTTTCCACAGGGTGTGTTTGGGAGATGGATGTGCAGTAGCTTCTCTTTCCTTCACCGCKCTAGAATTTGGAAAGTAATTGCACTGGGGAAAGTGGGAGATTAATTAAGAGATTAGTCAGGGGATTGCAGCGAGCAGAGCCGGCGTGCCGGAGTTCGCCGTTGCTGTTTATAGCTTTAATTACACTGGCTGGTAACAGATCCTTGTTACTTTTCCAATGAGTTGGAGTGATAAGGGTGAAAGGGAAAATGATATGGGTGGATGGCACGTCCCGTCATGGGGAGATAAAAGTGGGGCAGCCGGAGGCCTCGCTCTGTCCCTTGCAGGCTGAAATGGAGGATGAGGAAGAGTTCTGTCCTTCCAAACCTCTCTCTCTCCCTTGCTGTGTGGAAGCAGAAATCCCTTTTACTTTTCCAGCCATGCAGGGATGCTCTTTTCCATCCATTCCAGGGTTTTGCCAGCTCTGAACTCTGTGTTTCCCCTCCACAGGAGGCCATAGTGAAGCGCTTTGGCGTGCCGGGCTCCCAGCTGCGGATCTACCTGCACTACCAGCCCTCCTACTACCACCTGCACGTGCACTTCACTGCCCTGGGCTATGATGCACCAGGCAGCTCCGTGGAGAGAGCCCATCTTCTGGCTGATGTCATCGACAACCTGGCCATGGACTCCAYGTACTACCAGAAACGGGCTCTGACCTTCCCCCTGCGGGCTGATGAACCCCTSTTTAAGAAATTCCAGGAGGCAGGAAAAGTGTGAACCAGCAGAGGTGCTTTTGTAAATTTTTTTTAATGAATACCCGTTTTGGGGCTTTTTTTWAAGGTTGTGTTCCTTTTATGTTTTTTAACTCTGTTTTTGTACAAGGTGGGGCTGCTGATCCTTTGCTATGGAAACCGTGTTGTCTGTTCAAGTCCATTAAAACATTGAATAAACCCATTTGAGAGTGCTGGATTTTACCCCAGACTGGGCACCTCTGGGATGTGGTGAGCAGAGGGGTTTGGGCAGGAGTGGCTGTGTGTATCCATCTTTTCCACCATCCCCAGATGTCAGCCCAAACAGGGCARTAGGTAGATGGACAGGTCCAAAAAACCCTGCAGTCCTCAGAAAGCTTYATGTGTTCCCTACACATTTACCCCTGGGAGTGGGATTGCAGCTTTCCTAGAGCAGGGAGGGGTGCCTTGCTCCAAAGAAACCCAGTGACTAACCCGAGTCCTCGCCCTTCCTGTCTGGCTCCGTGGAGACAAGCAATGTGTGCTGCCTGATCCCCAGCCCCAGAGCCATCACCTCTCTGCTGCTCCTTAGTCATTTCTGTCTGGAACAGCCCCGTGTGCAGGGACAGCCCCCTCCTGACAGAGGCTGCTCAAGGTTTTGCAAGGATTATGGGTTAAAGACCCCCCAAAAATAAATAATAGTGCCCTTCTTTCTGCCAAGGTGGGAAGTRCCAGGAGTTGGATTCAATGATCTGTTGTGGTGGAAAATGCAGTTTCTGTGGATGGAGGGAGCTTGCTCAGCCCCTCAGCCATTGGTTCCCTGGCAGCTTCTTTGCTGAGCACCAACCTCTGAAAACTTCATGAGTTCTTGTGGCCAAAAAGGCTCTGGTTTCTGGTCAGTAACCACGGATGTAATTGCAAGAATCATCTCACTGGTACCCCAGTCCTTTGCTCCTTTCCACACCCTGAGCTCTAAGTGGGGTTTTTTTGCTGATGGGGGGAAATCCCAGATGTGATTGATTTTTTCCAGGCTRTTGGCTGTGCCGAAGCAGGGCCTGGAGCCGGCTGCAGTGAAGTGGCATCATTGGAGCTGCCCTGGGGCTTTGCTCAGCTCATCCCATTTATTTATTCAGGTCAGGCAGCTCCCTGATGCCTTTTAGCAGMAGGGAGAGGCAGAGCAGCTGGATGCAGCCACCTTCCCTTATTTCTCTGCAGAAATTCCCATTTCCTGGGACAACAGTTGGGCTTGATGATCTTAGAGGTATTTCCCAAATTATTATTGGTATCTAGAAATGCAACCCATAGTGAGAAAGCTGTAATGATCTGCTGGGAGAACCTTGTGTTTTTGCTTCAGCTCTACCCACCTGAGCAGAGCAGAGCTGGGGCCAGTTGATTTGGGCAGCTGGACATGGTCAGCAGCCTTGGCTCTCCCATGGCTCTCCCCTTCCCTAGGTATTAAATTGCTAAGGGATGGGGATGAATTTTTTTCTATACCAAAGCATTCCTCTGCCAAGAGGGAGCTTGGTCTCCCTGGGTAAGGGAACATCCCAGTTTCATGCCCTCACCCAGACCAGCCCAGGAATGGAAATGGCTGAACAACAGACAGGCCCATCCTGTCTCCCAGGAAGGCTCCTTTGTCCTCAGGTATTRAAAAAACACCCTCAGTCTTGAAAATAGACTCTCTGAGGGCTGTGAGAGACGACCAAGCAGCGCAWCTTCCACAGACCATCTGTCTGGCTCCCACTGGAAGAATCCTTTTCCTGGGAGACAGCACTGGGGAGCAGAGGGATACATGGAGCCAAGCACAGAGGCTGTCTCTGCTTGTCCCAAAATAAAGGGTCAGGGAGAAGAGTTCTGATGGATCTGAAGCGTTCAAAGGATTAATTGAGGTGCTGGCCTGCAAAGCCAGAGGGCATTTCCAGGCTGTGGCTTGAGGAGGGGTGAGCCCGAGGGGATCCAGGACAAAGCYGGCTTGTGCTGGGCATGAATTGCCACATTCTTGTCCCTCTGGAGCAGATGCTGTGAGCCCGGCTGAGGGTGTCCCCTTCCTGCCTTCTGAACAGATCCTGCTCGTCTGGCTCCTGCTTTGGCCTTGTCACCCTTTTGGGAGTGTTTTGGCTGTGGTGTGATGGATGGCACAGCGTCTGCCCATGCCCTGCTGGGGCAGGACACCAGTCCTGTCCTGCACAATCCTGTCCCAAACCCTTCCATTTGTGTGAGTTCCTAGGGGCTCTGTACTGGGTGAAGGCAGAGCTTGTTGCAAATTCACTTCTCAAACAGCCAGCATTACCCCCCTCCCTTTTCTTCTCCAAATTACTCGGCGCTCATCATGCTGAATTAATCCAACTGGCAATCTATCCTTTGTAAATTAAATATTAGGGCAGGGTGTAGTCATTAGCAATGACTAACTAGCCAGTGAAGGCTCCTGGCACTCTGCTATGACAGCAAATCCATTCAATTTTCTGGGGGCTTTAAACCCGTGTTGTCTGCCGGGGCTGTGGTGGCTGCAGGAAGCTCGTGGCTGGTTTTTGGGTCCACCCAAGATGACACAGGTACCTTSTGACTGCTCCATGGATGCAAACAGGTGTCCTGAGATTCCTGTGGGATGGACACAGCTGGTGTCCAGCACTCAGTGTGGGATCCCATTGCTTCCCCAAACCTCAGTGTGCCTCTTGGCACAGAGGTCCAGGCCAGGCAGCTCCCTGATTCTGGGTTTGCATCTCTGCAAGGGCTTCCATTATGCTCCCAGTCCTCTTGACGTTGCCCTGGGCCATGGGGGGATGCTGGGGATGGAACCATCCCCCCAAAACGAGCCCATCCATCATCACCAGCAGGACGCAGCTGCTGGGGACTGAGCAGATCCTGGGAAGCAAAGTTTGCAGCCTCTTTTAATATTCTGTCTTGGGGGCAYGGCAAAAATAGACATTTGGGATGCATTATTATTGCTGGAGCTTCGTTGAAYGCCTTTTATTATTTTCAGATGCAATAAACCAAACAGAGGAACCCATGAGACTGAAGGGTCAAAATATCCTTGGAGCAAATCCCTGCCGAGCTGTGGCCCCACTAATTACCCCGGATCGTCTACAAGCCTGTGGCAATTAAAACCTAATTATGGCCAGTTTGCCTGTCACCACGGGTAAAACTCTGCCCCACTTCTTAATAGCAAGGAAACCCCATCCTAAGGAGGATGAGGAAGCAGGGGAGGATTCTCTTCAAATATTGATGCAGTTCCCTTGGCAGGATCAGATGTGTCAGCTCCACAGGTATTTTATCGAGTRATATTGGCACAGGCACTGTTATCTCAGGGACTGGCAAAACTSACCCTGGGCAGGAGGGATGAGCTTTGAGACTGTAGAAATAAARGAAGTTTTGAGAGAAATAAAAAAAAAGCTTCAAAAGCACAGAATTGATGGCTGATTTTGTGGATTGTGGGGTGGGATGGAAATGGAATCCTGTGGGAGAGCAAGGTGGCCTGACATGGGACATTCCTGCGGTGGGGGGTTAATTTATTTTCAGGAAAAAGAAAAATACTTAATATTAGCTGATGATTTTAAGCAAAGCCATC
>NW_026623780.1:65773-76988 GCF_030028575.1 Malurus melanocephalus | reverse complement strand
TTTTTTTTTTTTAAATAATTATTATGATTGTTTTTCTAATTAATGCAATTAATCAGTGCCTGAAGCGTGAGTGTGGGCAGCGGCGAGAGGAAAACCCCCGCTCTCCCGGTGTCCTTCCATCTGCTGTCTCCCCATTCCCGGCAAAACAAATTCTCCCCTCGTCTCTCCGGGAAAAAAACGGCCTTTGGCATCGCTCCTGCCCGCGGCCACTCCCGAGGAAGGGGATCCACCCCGAGACCCCGGGGAAGAGAGGGTCTGGCATCTCCCCGTAGCGAGGGTGGGCTCGTTGCGGTGGGTCTGGTGATGGGAATCCCGGGAGCCGGGGTGAGGAAGGGAAAATCCTCCCGGAGGCCCTGGGAGGGGAGGACGTGCCCCGTGTGCAGCTCAGGACGGCATCGCTCTCGTGTGGAACMGCGAGCTGAGGGGGATTTATTAAGTGGTCTGAGCCTTTTTTCTGCCACCCCTGAGCATCCTCTAGTTGGTTGATGGATGTGCTCCAGTAGCCTGGCGATCCCAGAGGGGTAGGAGGGGTCCCTGCCGATCCCCCACCCATGCTGGTGTGGACAGAGCTGCCAGCAGTGGGATCTGGGCATGTTGGTGCAGGATAAACCCCATCCCATCCCGCTGTGTGTGCCTGGAGCCCTCCTCTCCCACGGGACTGGCTTGTTCCCAGGGRAAGATGAGGATTCCTGCCCTGAGACAGCGGGAAAAGCACCAGCTGCACCTTTCCCCATTGATCTGTTCATGTCAGGTCTTTGCAGGGTGAATCAGTGGTGTTTTATTGTTCTGGGGAGTGGAGAACAAAGGAACATTCTTCCTCTGGGTGCTTCCTTTGCGTTCCTCAGCTCAGACACGGTTTCTGCCGTTGGATCAGTGGGGYGATGCCCGGCGGGTTGGTGCCGGCTGCTCAGCAAGTCCCATCTCCATCTTTTGGCAAGATGAGCTGAGTGAAGTCTTGCAGTGCAGCTTTTTGGGAAGCTGTTGAATTTTCCATCTTTTCTGCTGGGTTTTCCCTCTAGATGCTCCTGGAGGCAGGTGATGGATTGCCCAGGCTTTGCCACTGCTCTCTGCTGAGSGTGTCCATGGGACAAACACCCCAGGCAGGGCAGAACCTTGGGTCAGTGACAGAACTGATGCTTTAAGTGTYCTCTTCCTACCCTGGCTCCTAACAATGTGTCAGCATTAAATGAACTCCTCACATCGTTCTGAGCCATAGGATGCTTTGTCCATTTTGCTGGACTCTCTCTAACCCCTGTCCCTAAATTATCTGCATCATTAGGGGGCTGCTCGCTCATCCAGCTTCAGGCAGGGAGTTAAAAGCAAAAACTCCAGCAAGGCTCTGAATTCCTAGSAATAATGCCTCTGCAAATGTAAATATAAAAGGAGGAGCTGCCTGTGGACACTGATTTTCAGGGATGTCCASTGTGGAGGTCTGCAAGTAGGGTGTCTTCCACAGCTGGGATTGGAGCATCCTCCCGGAGGATCCGCCCTGGAGGGAACACACCCATTTCAAACTGTGGAGCAGCTGTACTGCTGTCTCCAAGGCTGTATTTTTATAGCTTGTGTCATCCCCATTCTTGCCACCASCATCAGAGGTGGATGCCAGGCTGCAGGATGTGGGAATGCTGAGACCAGTGCCCTCCCCATGCCTGTGTTCAGGGGTTTGCAGCTGGCAGCAATTCTCAGGTTCAATCCCACTAATTAATTATTTGGCAATATCTCTAAATCCCATGTATTCTGTTGCTTATTCTCTTTGATGAAGTGATGGTCCCATTGCTTTAGCTTTGAGTATTCCAGAGCTGATGCAGGCTGGCATGTGGAATCTGCTTTTCCACAGCTTTCCCTATTGTGCTTTTATTAAAAAAAAAAAGAAATTATTTTATATTATTTTCCCCCTTTAATTTTTTTTTGGATGTAGCATGACGGCTGTGTAAGGAACAAGGATGTGGTTCTGTTCCTGCAGAGGTTGGCACCCAGGATTCACCCGGATCCCTCTGGGATCCCATCCTGCTGCACCCATTCCAGGCTGAGATCCCCCCATACATTGCCACCGGGGACGCATGAGAGGTTTTGTGTTTGCAGTGAGGAAAGGAAATTATTTGATGCTTTCACGCTGCTCGTTGCAACTTCTGGTTCTCTTTTTTTTGGGTATTTCCTAAGTTCCCCTCACTTTCCTTTCACACTTCTCCGTCCTCCAGCTGCGATCCTCGTGTTTATTGCGCTTTTTCTGGGAAAACCTTGTGTCTTCTTGGGAGGGAAGAGGAAAACACCCCAGTACTCGCTAATCTCTYTGCAGCTGCTGACCCCTTGCATGTGACCGGGGTTGGGCTGGAAAGTTTCCTTGGAGGAAAGGAGAAAGCCATTTGGCTGTCGGGGAACGGAAAAACCGAAGGAGCCGCTCTCCATCCTGGTTTCCTTGGGACTGGCAGATGCTCGCAGTGGTTTTGGGCTGGCGCAGGCTGCGGCTGCTCTCCAGGATGTGCTGTGCTGTCTGCAGGAGACCTCGGAGCTGCAGCGCCCGCAGCCGCCACTCCCGGCTCCAGTGAGCCGCGGGTGGGCACGGGATGGGCCCCGCTGTGCTGGGGAGGTGCGTGGGAGCGGGGTGGGGATGTGGGGATGGGGGATGTGGGAATGTGGGGATGGGGGATGTAGGGATGTGGGATGTGGGCCAGCGCCGCTCTTGGGGCGCTCGGTGCACGAAGGGGCTGAAGCAGCGATTTGGGGGAGCGGGATGGGGCAGGTGCCCAGCGGGGCTGGATCCTGCCCGTCCCATGTGGATCCTGCCCGTCCCATGTGGATCCTGCCTGTCCCATGTGGATCCTGCCCATCCCATATGGATCCTGCCCATCCCGTGTGGATCCTGCCTGTCCCACGTGGATCCTGCCCGTCCTGTGTGAATATTGCCCCTGCCCGTCCCATGTGGATCCTGCCTGTCCCATGTGGATCCTGCCTGTCCCATGGATTGCTGTGCTGGGATGTCCAGCGAAGGTGGGTTTGACCAACTGCTGCTCCCTGTCCCTTGGCTCAGGGAGGACCAGAAGAGGCCGGGGACTCCTTCCCCACTGCAGCAGCTCCTTACAGAGGATGGCTCRGTCCAAGCTCAGCTGGCACCCTCCATTGGTTTTTCCACACCATCCTGAGGATGCTGGGATGCTCCTGGGCCTGCTGCCACTCAAGGACCATGATGGGATGCAGCCTGTGCTGGCGAGGGATGCTCACAGACACTCCTGAGGGATGGATGGTGTAGTGCTGAAGGACAACTCCTGATACCACACCACACCAGAAGTCAGATCCACAAACCCACTGAGGGATTTCTGCTCCTTTTGGAAGTTTTGGTTTCTTTTCATTGCAAGTCAGAACAACCCTAAATCACAAACCTATGTCTGGATAAGACCAAGCAGTAAGCTGGCTCCCTCTCCCTTGCTCTTTGCAGGTTTAAAAATACATCTCTGCACYGATATGTATTATATACCCACTGAAGTTGGGTTCTTCTCTTTAATCCCAGCTCTGTGAAGGAGGCTTTAACCTGAGCTCACGCCGTTGGAATTCCCTGCTGCGCCAGGGAGAGGCTCCTTGCCTCCAATCGCTTCCAGATGCCATTCCTGCTCCGGGAGCTCTTCCCCTTGCAAAATGTCTCCCCCAGCCCGCCGAAGTTTTCCCGGCTGGATTCGACATCCCGATATCCGGCCAGGCTGAGTAAGCTGAGCCTTAATTTTTTAACCAGAGCCCGATGCCAGTGGCGGGAGGTTGGAGCTCACCCCACGGTGTTGCACAAGCTGGAGCCCCCGGGGTGGATCCTCCATCAGGCTTTGAGCTGCTTGCGACATCGGGTGGTTTTTAAATTTCTTTTAAAACGTAGRTAAATGAGCTGGGATGGAGTTTGGGGTTTGGRCTCCCTGGTGCACCCCTTACCAATGGGGCARAGCTTCCCTGAGTTCCAAAATGGCAGGAAACKGAGGCAGGAGAGTGCTGAGGAAGAGTTGAGGGGTCTTAAATGCTGCTCTGGGGTTTTGCTGGTGCTGTGTGCGCCCTGCCAGCCCA
Organism: Malurus melanocephalus; assembly: GCF_030028575.1. Classification (NCBI taxonomy): domain Eukaryota; kingdom Metazoa; phylum Chordata; class Aves; order Passeriformes; family Maluridae; genus Malurus; species Malurus melanocephalus. The sequence continues at coordinate 72,947 of NW_026623780.1, read as the reverse complement.
GCATTTCTGCTGTGGATCATAAACCACCCCTGAATGGGGATTAAACCCCCAGTCTGGCAGCTCTGGGGCTGTTGGGTTTGTCTGACCCCCTTTGGCATGTGGGTGGGATTTTATGGCACGAGGATGGATCAGCCCTGCCTGTGTTGAGAATGGAGGAGAACGCTGAAGCATTGAGGGGAAAAATGAGGCAAAAAGTGAGAAATGAGGGAGAAAAATGTAGGGAGGGGGATGCAGGTGGAGTGTGGGGATGCAGGGCTGAACAGGATCAGAGTGTGGGAATTGGGATGGTGTCAGAAATGAAGGGCAGTGAGGGGCTTTAGGGGTTAAATGTGATGCTGCCTTTGAACAAGGCTCAGGAGCAGTGCCAAGGGCTGGGAAGTCCTCGGGCCCATCCCTGTGCGATCACCAGCGCTGCTTCCAAACCAAAAACTAGAAGGGAAAAAAAAAAAAAGAATCACAAAGAGCTGTCTGTTTGGGCATATTCGGGCTCAACAGGTTTTACTCCYGGGTGGGGTCTGGTATTTGGGGTGGGGGAACTGAGGGTGGCYGAGAGCCCAGCTGTCAGAGCAGGCTCTTCATGCAAAAAGATGGGATTTGTCCTCATAAATCTTACCCGGGCTCCTTTTCCACTGCCTTTTCTCTCGTGGGGTGACGGCTGCCCTCGAGGGCGTGGGTGGTGCAGGCAGGGTGGGAAGGGATGCGCTGCTCCTGAGGAAGGGCTGGAGGAGCTGGGGGGGATTTTCAGTTAAAATATGGATGAACACARGGATTTGGAGCCCTGACACCTGCCTGAGCACCTGGTCCAGCTGCYAAAGCCCTGCATCCCCCAGCTCCTTCAGCATCCTCGTGGTCCATCAGCATCTGCCCTCGAGCTGGGGCTTCCCGGGCCCCTTTGCTGCCTAATTAACGACATCACTGCTTAATTCCCCCTGCATTTACAAGTTAAATCGGCAGATTATCTGTATTATGCAAACGCAGCTTTAAATCTTAATTATTTATTTGCATGGGGTGTCTGGAAATCGGCAGCACTAAGCCTGGGGATGCTGTTCTCTWGGAAGTGCAGACTTTTGCTAGGAAATGAACCCAAACTAGGCTTTTTTTGGTGTGGTGGGTGATGCTCAACACCCCAGCTTGGAAATATGTCTATTTTTTCCTTTTATTTTTTTTTTTGGGGTGGGGGGTGGTTGTTGTGGGAGGCTCATCCTTAAATAGCAGTGTTTTATTTTTAGGTCGGTCGCTGCTTTGGATAATCCGGCTTGGCCGGGCAGCTTTGCTTTTCTTCCCATTCTCAGGGATTTGATAGAAATAGGTTTATTAAATGATTTTATTTTTAATAAAATGATTTAATAAATTTAGTAAATTATTAACAGAATTAAACACAGGGCAGAGGATGGTGGTTCTGCTGCTGGTCTCTCTTCTGTGCTGTCTCGGACGAGGAGCATCCACTGGGATGACCATTAGCAAAACCTCTTCCCAAAGTGTAATTCCCACACTGGAATTACACCTTTGGCTCGGCCAAGGGATGGTTGGGAAGCGGCTGGATTATCTCCCACTAAATACTTGCTGGATGAATAAACTGCTGGTCCCGGGGCGATAGCGACTGGGATGACGTGAGGGATGTGCCGGCCTTGGAAACACCTCRCTCGCGCCAACTGGAGACGTTTTCTCTGGAGGAGGATGAGCTCACCTGGATTTCATTCCCCTCCCAGCCCGGCTTTTGCTCTCTCCCCCCTCGGGAGGTAATTTTAACCGAGGGAGGCTGGCGCCGGCGATGGAGCGCCGTGGGACGGACGGACGGACGGCTGCCTCGCTGCAGGTCTGGCAGGGAGAGGGACCAGAGCCTTGTCCCCATCTCCCCCTCCCCTATTTTAACAGCCCTGGGGGGATTTTGTCCTCGAGGGGCAGGATGGTGACAGGAGGAATTYGGTGGCTCATCCCCGCCCTGTGTGTGTCCCCTCCTGCCTCTGGAATACCTGCTCCAGTCCTGGCTGGCTTTAGTCTTTAACATGGGAAAGATTGGGATTTTGTTTCCTTTTGCCCAAAGCCGTGAGCATCCTGGAGGGAGATGCTGGGGAGTGGTCAGAAGGTGCCTTTTCCCCCCCTCAGATTTGGAAATGGTTATTTCAGTGATTGAACTGATAGGCAGGAGAGGAAACTGAGGCCAGCAACACAGCTGGAGAAGGCAAGGAGCAAAACCCAGCTTGTTTGGGGTTTCTTGAGGGCTCTGGGATATGCGACGTTCATTTCCTGCCGGGATCAGCTGCCGGATGGGTTGAGCTGCCTGCGGCGAGCGGTGGAGACAGCGGCCCCTGACCTGGTGGACGCTGGAACTGTGATGAGACTKTACTGGACCTTGGGCTGGACTGATGGCCTCGGCTGATGGCAGGGAAACCGCTCGGGCAGCTGGAAAACAACCCCGGGAAGAGCGGCAGCAATCCAGCTCCTGGCTCTTCCAGTCGAGCTGGAAAGACCAGCTCAGGGCAAGACCTCGGATCCACCGGGATCCCGCCGGGCCCGTGTGCTTCAGGGTATCACAGWCTGCTCATCCAGGGCTGCAGGAYCMTCCTGYRCCCCKCAGGCAGCTCYGAGCATCCTCATCCTCATTTGCACRGGCAGGGGCTGATGCTGTAATGTGAAGTGCTTTAGCAGGAGCTCCCCAGGGGGAGTTTAACCTYGCTAGTGGATCCTATAATTCACAGCTCTGAATGAAAAGGCTCCTTGTCAGCAGCGATGTTGGGTGCTCTGGTGAGTTCAGGGCTTCTGGGAAGACCCCAGTGCTGAAGGTGAATTTTGTGGCCCCGGGCACATCTGGTTTGGCTGCTGCTTGCCCTGAGCCCTGGGCATTAATCGCTCCTCAAGGCAAATGGTGATGGAAGGAGGAAGCAAAGCTTCTTTGGGTGGAGAGGGAAGGTGTGACCCTGAATGGAGCCATCCCTGCCATCCCAGGGCACGTGCAGAAAGCCTGGTCCCCGGTGAGCAGTATCCGTGAGGAACCATCGCTGGCTGCTGGAAGGTTTTCTTCCCCGTCCCTTGCACAGGGCTGTACCCTCTTTGTTAAATTAATGGGATATTAAGAGCAGAGCATTCTGTGGGGAAGKCTTGCACCTCTCTTATCTCTGCTTTTCCTGGCTAGAGGAGATAGAAAAGGGAGAAAACCTCTGGCCCTTCAGAGCTTCCCCTTGGGCTTGATCTTCCCTGCCAGGGTTTGAGGAGCAGCTGAGAGAGACTTGTCTTCCTCCCCTGCAGCACCCTTTATTGCACTGAAATGAACTGACATTCCTCCTCGTGTGTTTTTTTGGGGAGAGCCGTGACTCCCACCACATCCTGTCCATCCCACTGGTGGTTAGCTGGTGCCCAGTGGCTAACTGGGATAGCAGTGGGCTTGCTCCACCTGGCTGGCTCCTTTTTCTACTTGCTCCACCTGGCTGGCTCATTTTTCCCCTACCTGGGAAAATCACTTGGGATGGAGAGAGGAGAGGCTTTCTCTGAGAGGCAGCATGGCAGGAGGGTTTCTCTGTGTGTGTCGTGATTTCTCAGCAGGGCTTTTCCTTCCCCAAATCACAGGGATATCACTGTGCTGGGCTAGGATATACAGTTTGGAAAGTTTTGAGGGGAAAAGACGCCAGAGACATGGGAATAAGGAGCGCTCTCTGTGCCGGAGGGCAGGAGAGCTGCGTTCCCCTTTCCCTGCCGAAGGGCACCGCTGGGGTCTTAGGAAGACTTTTAGGCAAAGTCGGAGCGCGTCACGGAAGGGGGATTATTTCGGTGTGAAGGGCCCGGAGGTGTCGGGGAAAGCCTCGGCGAGGTTTGCGCTCCGCTCGGCCACTCCTCCTCCATGAGAGCGGCACAGCCCGGCCCTGGGCACTGCCGGGTGGGCGGGAGCTGGGTGCCTGTTCGGGGCTGGGTGGCTTCGTGAAGGCGGGTGGCTTTTCGGAACTGGGTGGCTTTTTTTTTGCAGAGAGCTCAGACATCCGTGCATCGTGTGCCGGCTCGTCGGGGCGCCGCTGGTGCTCCCCTCGGTGCTCCGCGCTGCCCCGCCGGGGGATCCGCAGGGATCCGCGATCCTCCGGATGGCTGCGGAGCCAAGAGCCCCGCGCCCGCTGCCGCTGGGGGTGGCTGCAGCCCTAAGGATGCTCTCCCTTCTCCCTTTCCTAGGGGAAGAGAGGACGGCGCCGTAGATCCCGCCGAGCTGCCGCCTGCTCCGCCTGGACCGACAGGACGGGCCGTAAGTAGCCGTGACTTKCTGCCAGCTTATCCCCGCCCTGCCGGGACCGGCTTCAGCCTCTGCCACTGCCGGGGATGCGGGGAAAGGTCTCCCAGAGATGGGGATCCTCCTCCCCGCGTGGGTTAACGGAGCTGGGGGTGCAGAGTGATGGGCCGGGTTGTTTGCTGGGCATCTCCTCCCGTGCCGTTAACGTGGGAGGAAAGGGCACAGGGGAACCCGGGGGATTCAGTGCTGGCCACATTGGGCTGTGGGGTTGCTCTGTGGGGTTCTGCTGCTCTGAATCTGTGCAAAACAGGAAATGGAGGAGAAACCGCCAGGCTGGGGGGTTGAGATTGTACATGAGCCTTGCAAGGGGGACGGTGACTGCAGGCAGCTTCTGAGYCCCCAAAAAGGGATCCCCGGAGTCAAAAGCCACTGGGATGGGAGTTGCCTGCGGGATAACTCCGCCTGGGGCTTCAGGTCCCTTTATTTCTCACCCCTTTTCTGCGAAGAGCTGGGGCAGTGCTGCAGTTTAGGTTGGGGATGGACTGGAGCACCTCCGTGGTTTAGGTTTTACCTTCCAGGACTATGAGGGAGCGCTGCTCCCTGTGGATGTTCTGCTTGCTGCTCCCGGGGGAGTGGGGAGAGGCTGCCTGCACCCTGCCTGCACCCCCAGCTCGCTGCCTTCCCCTTTCTGCTGCTTTTTGGGGGGATTTAGCCCAAGCATGGGTTCAAAGCTGTGCTGCCAAAGCTGTTGTGCTGCCTGCATCCCTGGGTGGGATGGGGACCCCGGAGAGTGAACACAGCACCGAGGTGACAGTGGCACCAAACCGGGGCTGGACGGGGCAGGTGGGAGAAGGGTGTGACTGAATCGATGTCTGGGAGTTAGAAATGAAATCCCACAGGTCACATTGTCACTGCCCTTGTCTCCTTAATGTCACCCCCTGGCTGGCTCCACTCTCTTCAGTACCTCAGCTGTCACCTCCAGGGTGTAGCGAGCTGCATCAGCAAGGAAGGGGCTTTATTTTAATKTTTTAAATAGCAAAAGAGTGATTAGTCCTATCTAATATAAATAATAATATATAATCTCTAATACTGTGGCTTAACTGTAGCCCTGTGATGGCCCGRGGTTACCCCAGAGCTGTGGGATGCTCAGGTGTACCCACACAGCTCAGGCTGTAGGGAGGGATTTGTGACCCATCCCTGTGGTTTTTCTGCTGTGAGGATTAAAAAAATTAAAATTAAAAATAGGGGGAGAGGAGAGAATGGAGTCAGTGCTGGTCTGATTCGCTCCAGAACATATTAAAGCTCACAGTGCCATAGGAAAGCAGAAGCAGCCTGGATTTATCCCAGGACCTGCCATTGTGGAAATACTTGTTGTACCTGAGCTTATTCGCTGTTGCCACCTTCAAAATTGCAGCCTGGTCATGGGTAAATGTTTTGTTGAGGCTCACATGCCAACAAGGGGTTGTTTTCCCCTATCTTAAATCTTTGGCTGGRTTGTTGTGTGCCTGGGATACCAGGGCTAAGGAAACAGCTCTGCCTCTCCGAGTAAGAGGCAATTAAGATTCCTTTAAAGATTCCTTTAAAGTGACTCGCAGGGCTCTTAAAATAGGATAAATGTGGGTATCAGTGCACAGGCTGGGCTGGCTCCATGCCCTCTGTGTGGCCATGGCCGATGTCCAGTGGAGCTGATATTTGCAGTGCTGTGTTCTCATGACCCTCTTCATCCCCCCAGCCCAGGACAGTGCAGCTCCTGCTCTTGCCATCGCTGTGCTCTGCTGGTTTTTGGCATCCCTTGTCCCCTCCCAGCATCTCTGGTCCCCCCTCAGTGTCCCTGTTACCCTACCAGCATCTCCATCCCATGCAACATCTCTTGGAGGTGTCTCAGACCCAGACCCCACTGCCTTTTGGGTTTGTAATGTTGCTTGCTGCAATCCCACAACGATTTTCTTCCCAGCTTGGAAAAGAATTTCCCTGAGCTCTGGGAGCTCACAGCAGCTGGGACGAGGAAGGTTTGGAGTGCCAGGCTGGGGATTTGGGTGTGTGTGATGCTCTGCCAAGCCCGGGCAGTGYCTGCAGTTGGCTGGATCGTTTCCCTGCAGGATGGCCCCCGGCTGCCTCCCAGGTTGTGCTCAGGCTGCGGCAGGCGRTGGCTGTGCTGGGGCAGGGTGTGGTGTGGGGGCTGAGCCGGTACCTGCCGGGCTCCTGCGGCGATCCCAGCCCTGCAGAGCACGGGGCTCCCGTGGGATGGGGGTTTGGGATATCCCGGGGCTGTCAGCTGTGCTCTTGGGGATGGTCCTGGTTGTTGTCCTTCAGGGATCTGCTCTGCTGGCTCCTGAAGGCTCCCTGAGCCTGGAGAGCTCGGGGGAGATGGTCTGGCTGGGACTGAAGGGCTCTGAGCTGTCCTGTCTGTCTGTCTGTCTGTCTGTCTGTGTCCCTTTGGCTCCCACTGCCAGGAGTGAGTCCCTAGAGACTGTCCCTTCCTCAGGCGCTACCCAACTCTCCTCCAGTTAAAAATAAAGGCGTGTTTTTTTGGGATAAACTGTCAAAGATGCTAATTTTTTGGTGAACATCCTTCCTACCCAGGGAAGCTGGACCAGGCAGTGGGTGGCTCCGTGTCCCGTGGGCACGTGGGATGGGGCGGTGGGAGCACAGGAGAGGTGTCCTCGCCTGGTGTCACACTTCTCCCAATCCGTGGGTTACCATGGAAACGTAAAAGTACTAAGAGTTTTTGCTGCATGGCCTGCTGGTCTGTGCTGCTTTGCCAGGATGGCCTGGGATCACCATCCATCCATGCTGGGATGGTGTGGGGGGATTTATAACCACTCCCCACCTCTTGCATGCCTTTAAATTCCTCTTTTCTCTTTGTTTTGGGGGGCTGGGAACAGCTTGGCAGGTGCTTGCTGCAACTTTGTAGATTGACTTAAATGTAGAAATGTTGGGGCTATGAGGGCAGATGGGGATGGA
>NW_026623780.1:64683-65134 GCF_030028575.1 Malurus melanocephalus | reverse complement strand
TTGCTGGCTCTCCCAGGGCACGTGGTGGAATTGGGAGGCAAAACCCTGCTCCAGGTTGGAGGTAGACAGGGAAGCTCCATGGGGCTTGGACATGAGCAGCCTCTGCAGCATCCTGGGATGGGGCTTTCCCAGAGCACAGGGTGGGGAAGGGAGTGGGAGAGGGGGAATGGGCCGTRGGGCTTTTGAATCCTTTGTGCAGTGATAATCTCAGCCCGGGGTGCTGTGGGGGTGCATCCTCCGACATCAAAGAGGGGCTTTTCCAGTCACTCCCTCCAGGTGTGGGGAGCTGGATCCAGCTGGGACTTTCCCTTCAGCTTCAGGGTTTTGCGGGGCCGGCACTGCCCTGGACTCACCCCAGGGGAGCGGGGGCTGATCCCAACCAGAGCCGAGTCACTCCCTGCCACACAGGGACCCTGCGGTGTGGGATCTGGGGAGGGTGGGGTGGTGAGGG
>NW_026623780.1:45644-63445 GCF_030028575.1 Malurus melanocephalus | reverse complement strand
TTCAGCCCTTCCTGCTCTCGGGCTGTGGACCTGGGCAGGCTGTGGGAGCTTGGACTCGTTCCAGAGGCACCGCGGGCGCGGGGGCAGCCGGGTGTGCTCTGTTTTGCTCTGCATTCCCTGAACGCTTCGCTAAACAACGTTCCCTCTCCTCGGGGATTATTTGCCGTGTTTGCCTTAGATAAGTTTTGCATCAGGCCCAGCTTGTGCGTACAAGCCTGGGAAAAGATCATAAAGCTGTCCAAAAATATTGTTTAAAAAAGGCTGGTATGTGAAGGCAAACATTGCGGGCAGAGCGGATTTTCCCGGTGTCTTCGCCAGTGGGAGGGGTGAAGGGTTCTCCTTTGGGTGCTTTGGCACCCGAGGATGAGGCTGGAGGGTGGATTTGGTGTTAAAGGCAGGTCCTGATGCCCAACAGGTGCCCAGCCCTGGGCAAACAGGGGTGCTCAGGCCCCCCAGGAGCATCCCCAACCTCCAGCTGCGGTGGATTTCCCTTCGGGGTTTTTGTGGCCACTTTTGCAAAGATCAAAACCCCCCAGGAAGCACAAGCTGCTTTTTASTTTCCCCTGATTTTAGTTTTTCCAAGCCATTAACATGTACGGGGTGAGACCCCCGCAGTGTCTCCTCCCTGTACGCTCCCACCCTCCAAGATCCCGCAGGGGATTTCATCTTCCCACGCAGGAGGGGCTTGTTGAGCCAGAAATACAGATGCAGGATGAGAGCCAGGGTGTAAAGTGGGTTGGGGGGTTTGCTTCTCCTTCCTGGGGCCCCCAGGTGATGGTGGGGCACWATTATCCACGTTTTATGGAGGAGAAGCAGTTCAGAAGGACAGAGCTGCTTTCCTAAGGGACCWCCTCACCTGTCCCCATCCCTGTGCTGTCAAATGGGCACAATTTTCTTTTTCTGGTCTCCTATCCCGTTGCTTTTAGCGTGGTTTAATTGTCCTTAACTGCCTTTTAATTACCCTCCCTGCCCTATTTAATTAATTGCCCTCCTGCCCTTTTAACTTCAGGAGCCCGTGGCAGGGAAGGGAAGAGCCTGGCTCCCGTGGGACCTTCTTCGGTGCCATTTTTCCTCATTCCTGGTCCGTTTTTGCCCCCAGCCGGGCTGTTCTCGCCCTGTCTCGGGGCTGGGTGAGGCTGTGGTCCGTCGGGCAGGTGTCGGGTTCCTSGGGCAGGGAGGGGGTGAGGCTCTGACTAATCCCCGGAGCTTTCCATGGGCTGTGATGGCCCAGCCCGGGCGTGCACCTTTCCCCTTGGCTGCCCTTTAGTGCTCCCCTCCCTCTGCTCCAGCCGGGGGGAGCTCGGTGCTGGGTGCCAAAGCCAAGCTCAGCTCTGAGCTGGGATTTTAGAGCCAGATTCACCCCGGGAGCAAATCCCCCCTGCACCCCAAAGCGTCTCCCACCCGGTAAGTTCGTTTTGCATCCTTGTGAAGTTGGAAAAGACAGGCTGGAAATAAAACCCCATAAAGCAGGGATTTGTTCATTGCAGCGCTGGAGGTGAGGGGGATTTTTTACCGAACTCACCCACTTTTATCAAGTGTTGTGTCTTATTTCTACAATAARTATTGTTTAATGTTGCTATGTCAGCATAACATCATCATGTACGGGTCTGGAACTAATTTACATAAGGTTATCTCATTGTTATAAATGTTTTTTTTGTACTGCCCTTGTGCTTCCTCAGTTTWGGTGGTCGTGGGGGTCTTCTCTGATGAAGACTCAAAGTCTTCCTTGCACCTGAACTTTGCAGTTTTTCCTTCAGAGCACATGCAGTTAGGGYGTTTTTTGGGCTTTCTGAATCTAACTGGTCTGAATTTTTAATCTTGTGGCTAATGGGCTTTACAATGCCAATTTCTCATTAGTTCATCTTGCTGTTTCCCAATTAGCTATATTTATTTATTTTTTGAGGTTATCCACCTGGCGAGTTTTTGCTTAAACAGCTAGTTAACTACACTTGACTATAACATTGTATAGAAAGTTATAATTCAGATTATATAAATACAWAAAAACTATAATTCAAGTTATGTAATCATTAAAGAACTTCAATTTGTGTTAGGTATTTTATGAATGAAACTATTTAAGCATTTTGTAACCTTGACCTAAGTTATAGAGGCATCCCAGGATGGGATGAGCTGGTCCAGGATGGTTCCAACCAGGGCTCTCTGCTCCTCGTTGCAGGAGCCAGAGGTGTCCRAGGAGAACCAAAGTGGCCACGCTTCCCTGGGCAGCGTTGGGGCGGGCACTGAGCTCGTGGCACCTCCTTTCCCCGGGCCGGGATGGGCGAATCCAAGGCCTTGGAGGTTCCCCAAGTACGTGATGCTCCTCGGTTTGATCCTGCTCGGCTGCTCCTGTCCTTTCTYGCTGGCTTTGTGGTGGCACACTGGGCTTTGTACCTGCTGCTGCCAGGTGGATGCTTAAGCTGGGCTCCCCGCCATGGGATTTCGTGGTTGAAACCCCACTGGGGGCTTGTTTTTCCTCGCTTTTTATTTTCCTTTTGTCTGTTAGCTGTAGAGCTCCTTGGGAAGCTTGCCTGGCTTTGATAAGCTCCCTAAACTAACCTTTTGGCAGCAAAGAAATGTGACTTTAAATAAATAAATCCCTTGGGGAGCCATTGCACCCACWGATGCAGATGGGCAAGCAGGGGGTGATGTCTCCTGGATGGGGTTTTGGGGTCGGCTCCCATGGGCTTTGCCCTGACCCGATGGCATTCCCGTTCTCCCGCTGCAGGTGACCAGCCGCGATGAGAGCTCCGGCCCTCGCCTGATCCCTTTCCTGCTGATAAAAATGATCAACAAGTCTCGTGAGTCCCACAGAGAGGATCCCATCTCCCCTGGGGAATTGGCATTTGGAAATCTGGCTCTGGGGGTTGGGTGCTGCTTCGCTGTGGYTCCACTTGAGTGATGGAGTGTTGGGGTTTCACGGGTGAAAGCCGCRGTGGGGAAGGTGGTTTTGGGGACCTTGATCTCTGGGCTCAGGCACCCTTGGACTTTGTGGTACAACAATAGGGTGGAGGCACATGGAAAAAGGGACATTTTCCTGGGCTTTGATGCAAAGCAGGCAGGAGGAAACAGAAATGTCACGGTGGCTTTTAAACCCGGGACAAAACCACCGGGCTCATCTCAGAGCCGCTCCTCTCTGGGGCGTGGTGCCAGCCAGCCCTGGGGGAGAAGGCTCTGCCATCCTGGACCTGGCTGGGGAGGCTGTGGGACCCCAATCATCCAAACCCCACGGCTGACAGTGGTTTTTCTCTCCCCCTCCCCTGTGGGCACGCAGGAGGGAAGATACTCGGGGTGCTGGCGCTGTTTCTGGTGATGGTTTGGTACTCGATCTACCGGGAAGACAGGTACATACAGCTGTGAGTGCCTTTTACTCAAGTTTGAAGGACCTCCTGCCCTTCCCTTCGCCCCGGGAGGCAGCTCTGTCTCACCCATCCCGCATGGGATCCCAGAGCATCCTCTGGCTGCATCCCAGGGGGCTGGGGAGGTGGCTGCACCCTCGGCTGCTGCTGGAGAGCAGGGGACACCAGCGAGTTTCCCCCTCGGTGTGCGGTGATGGTTGGGCTCTGCGGGTTTTTTTTGCGAGTGCTGGTGCTTTTCTGAGCCCGGGAGGGTGGGAAAACCTCGCTCTCTTCCCGGTGCCAGCGATGGGAAAGCAGAGCGAGAGGTTCATGAGCAGAGCAAGAGAGACCTCTTGTGATGCAAAGCTGCAAGCCCAGCTGAAAAACACCGAGGCAGCGCTGGCCTTAAATCCGGCTGGAAATCCTCTCTGACAGCTTGAATCCCACAATGGGGATGCCTGGGGGGTGGCCCGAGCCCCTTCGGCCGCGGGGAGGAGTGGTGGAGGCGGGGCTTGCAGAGGAGCAGGCATAATTTGATTTAATTAACCCCTTCCTTTTACAGCTTTTATTTCCCTGTGCAAGAAAACAACAAGACAACGTGTCCCCTAGGGGAGGTGGAAAAGAAAGCGGCGCAGCTCATCGGRAAGTGAGTTTTGGGGCTGGAATCAGGGAGTGGGGGGGATGCAGAGCCGGGACCCCCCTCCCTGTGCCATCTCACCGACCCTTCACTCCCTGGCAGCTACACGAGGGACCACCCGCTCTTCTTGCAGCTGAAGGATTATTTCTGGGTGAAGACTCCGTCGCTCTACGAGCTGCCCTACGGCACCAAGGGAAGCGGTAAGGCTGGCACTGCTCCCTGGGCTCTGTCTGTCCATCCTGCTGCTGCTCCCGGGGCTTCAGCTTCCCCCTTCCTAAAGACAGCTGCAGTTTCATTTTGTTGGGGACCGTTCCCGAGCTGTTTCCTTGGTTTTTARACTCTGCAGCTCATATCTCCTCACCCTGGGTGCACGTGGTGCTTCTAAAAGAGTTCAGGGTGGGACAGGTTTTACTAAATCCCAGTGATAAATTATCTGCTGAAAATGGGATTAACAGCAGSAGGAAATTGGGCAGGGATGGGCAGCACCCAGGGTGTTGTGCCAGGCAGGAACTGCCTTCCTCACCTTCCTCACCTCGTCCTCTCCCTTGCTTTGCAGAGGACGTCCTCCTGCGCTTGCTGTCCATCACCCACTACTCCCTGCCTGAGAGCATCCAGAGGTAACAYCGGGGTGGGTTTAGGGGCTTTTCTTTCTTTTTTCTTCCTCCTTGCCCTCATGGGGGGTGTTTGGAATTTGTCTGCTGTGGGCCCAGGATTTGGCAAACCAAACCTCTGCAGCCCAGGGGTGGTGGATGGAACATGGGAAGGTTTGGAGACAGGACAACACAGGATTAATGCCCCTGGGGGTTAAAATCACCCCGGTTTTGGTTGAGATGGGGGTTTCTCTCACAGCCTCAAGTGCCGGAGGTGTGCGGTGGTGGGCAACGGCCACCGGCTCCGCAACAGCTCCATGGGGGACACCATCAACACCTACGACGTGGTGATCAGGTACAGCCCTGTACCCAGCTGGTGCCACCCCGCTCCCTCCCCGCTGCCCCCACAGCCGGGGTGACACCTGTGATGTCCCCAAGGCTCAACAACGCCCCGGTGCACGGTTACGAGCAGGACGTGGGCTCCAAGACCACCATGCGCCTGTTCTACCCCGAGTCAGCCCACTTCGACCCGCGCACCGAGAACAACCCCGACACGCTGCTGGTGCTCGTGCCCTTCAAGCCCATGGACTTCCAGTGGATGGAGGCCATTCTTAATGACAAAAAGAGGGTGAGCGTGGTGGGCAGCCAGGTCCAGCCCCTCCCTGACTGCTCCAGGATCCGACCCTCACGCCACCACCCCGCCCTTGGGGATGTCTGGCCTCTTGCAGGTTCGGAAGGGGTTTTGGAAACAGCCCCCGTTGATCTGGGATGCCAACCCRGAGCAAGTGCGCATCCTCAACCCCTACTACATGGAAGTGACTGCTGCTAAACTGCTCAACCTCCCCATGAAGCAACCACGGAAGGTCAAACAGGTAAGGGGTGGGGATGGCCCTGCACCCCTSAGGGGGGACAGCCTGTCCCTGCACAGCTCCCTGAAGGGCTCTCTGTGGCACTGTGTCCCACAGAAACCCACCACGGGGCTGCTGGCCATCACCCTGGCGCTGCACTTCTGTGACCTGGTGCACATTGCGGGCTTTGGCTACCCTGACTCGAACAACAAGAAGCAAACCATCCACTACTACGAGCAGATCACACTCAAGTCCATGGCTGTAAGTGTCTGCCCCACGGTTTGGTCCATGTTTCCCCCATTCTTCCCCCAGGATGGCAGCCCAAAAGGGCAGATCCAGGATGCTGAGGGGTGTRGGAGGCTCTTCCCTCATTCCCCTCCCATGATGAGTGTCGAGCTCYATCTTTGGATGGTCATCATCCAACTATGTAGTCTTTGGAGGCTTGGAGAGTTGGACCCATGCCCTGTTTATGTGTGAGGGGAAGGGCTCATGGACAAGGGGATTGGGCAGGGAGGGTTTCATCCCTGCTTTTGGGGGRCTCCAGTCCCCACTGGTGGGGTTGGGAATGTGAGAGGGGTGGCAGGAGAGCACTTGGCCCCTCTGTGCCAGACTCCAGTGTCACCCCCTGCTCCCCATCCTGCAGGCGTCGGAGCACAACGTGTCACACGAGGCCGTGGCCATCAAGAGGATGCTGGAGCTGGGACTCGTCAAGAACCTCACCTACTTCTGAGGGTGGCCGCAGGGACACTGTCACCGGGGCGAGGGGACACCATCCCCGCAGTGAGGGGAGACCGTCCCCGGGGCGAGAAGACAGCGTCCCTGCAGCGAGGGGACACTGTTCTCACAGCGAGGGGACACTGTTCTCACAGCGAGGGGACACCGTTCTCAGCGAGGGGACACCGTTCTCACAGCGAGGGGACACTGTTCTCACAGCGAGGGGACACCGTTCTCAGCGAGGGGACACCGTTCTCACAGCGAGGGGACACAGCACTGGCGCAGCTGGAGTGACTGAGGGCAGAGCATCCTGGTCATCGCTGCCACCGTGCCCTGGGACTGCTGGGGCTGGGGATCCGTGCGGGACCGCGGGTCCCCGGGTGGGGCAGCTCCTGGGGGTGCAGGGAGCCCGGCGGGGCCGTGCCCCCGCACCTTTTCTACTGACGCACTGAAGCTACCGAGGACCTGGAGGGGATTTGTGGGGTAGGGGGGTCCTCCCTCCCAGCGGGCCTGAGGGGGTGAGTCGGGGCAGGAGCCCTTGCCCTGGACATTCTCCTTCCCTTAATTCCCTCACACACTGACGAGGGCCCTGCTGAGGGGCTGATTTTGGGGGTCCTGGCCCCCCCCAGGGAATGGGAGCCTTTGCAGGCTAATTTTGCCTCCTCCCTGCCCTGGACCTCCCCCCAAATATTTAATTCCCACCCCCCGTTTTTTTTTAATTTCCTTTTTACTTGGCGGCCCTGTCCTGTGCCTTAGCGCTGGCGTCGGGGCTCGTCCCCGCAGCCCCCCTGGGCGGGGGCACCTTGGGGTGCTTGGCTTYGGGGTCTGCCGGGGCCCTTTATGGGTGCAGATTAATTTAATTAATTTAAATGCTTATTTATGGTGGAGCCTTCCCCAGGGCCCGTGTGCCACTGGTGCCAGGGGCCCAGGGTGGGCTGGCACGTTCTTGGCTCCATGGGGGTGGGCGTTTGGGATGTCCCSCCACCACCGAGGGGTTGACTGGTGCCTTGTCCCTGCTGGTGTAGGGTCCCCTGTGCCCCCGTGGGGCTGTCAGTGTTGGGGGGACCCGTGGATGGGGGTGTTGGGGCTGATGCTGGCACCCAATAAAGTCCTGGTGAGGCTGGGATGGGCTGGGCGCTCCTGGGGTGTGATCGGGGGATGTGTGAGGGAGTTTTGGGGCTGTGGATGCAGGGGGGTGGTCTGTCCCCATGCCCGTGTGTCCCCACATCCCCTTACCTGCTGTGAGGCCCCATCTCCTGGCTCCCACGCTGGGCTCGCAGGATCCCAGCTGCCCCGTGCCTCAGTTTCCCTCCACCACCGGCCATTTCTGCCCCCGTGGGGCGTCCCCCGGSCTCCGGGCCAGCTCAGTGCGGGGGCAGAGCGCCAGGGAAGCCGGTGTCCCCGCGGGGTGGCCATCAGCCCAGGCGTGCCACGAGAAACACCTCTTGTATTGACCGCGGCGCCGCGATACAGCGCGGAGAGGCCCTTCCCGGGGGGTCCCTGTCCCACCGATGTCCCCCCCCCTATTCTGTCCCACAGGGCGGGACCCCCCCAAACCCCCCCGAAACGGACTCTATAAGTATGGACACGGAACACCACGAGGGAAGGGAAGGAGCCGGGTGGGAGAGGGCAGCGGGAAGCGGAGGCGAGCGGCTGGYGGGGCGCGGGGGTGCGCGTTGGGGGCGGCTCCCCGGGGCTCGGCGCGTCCTCAGGGTTGTGCTTAGCATGTACCGGGGACGGGGGGGATGCTCGGCCGGTCCCCCCCGCCCCGCAGCCCCGCTCCGGGGGTCCCGGCTCCGGCCTCTCGCCGCCGGCGGGCGCCACTGTCCGAGCGCGGAGGTCCCGAGCGGCCCCGGAGGGGCTCAAACGTGCGTCTGCATCCGCCTCTGCAGGGGCCGGCTGGGGTCTGAGTTTTGGGAAGACGACTGGGAGTGGTGGGAGGAGGACGCGGAGGCCTTGCTGGCCTTGTCGAACTGCACGTAGCCGTCCTGCTTGCCGCTGCTGCTGATGCTGCTGTCGCACTGGGTGTCGAGGAAGGAGCTGCTGTCGCTCATGGAGCCGCGCTGGAACTCGCGCTCGCACAGCTCGATGGAGCTGCTGCCCATGCCCAGCACGAAGCGCTGGCTGTAGTCGTAGAGGCGGCTCTGGCCGCTCAGCGTGCTGTAGATGTTGGTGAAGGACATGCCCGTGGGCACCCGCTGCTTGCCGGCCGGGCGCAGGTCAGCCGGGCAGCCCGACAGRGAGATGGTGGGCGTGGAGTGGTGCTCCTTGAAGGTGTTCACGCTGTAGTAGCCGTTGGTGGGGTCCTGGGGAGGGGCAGAAGGGGCAGGTTGGTGGTGGTTTCCATGGGTGCTGTGGCATTTGGGGGTGCCCACCCTGCCCCTCCACCTGGGACGTGTGAGATTTATTGGAATCACAGAATATCCTGAGTTGGGGGGGACCCACAGGATCACCCAGTCCAGCTCCTGGCCCTGCACAAACCCCCCAACAATCCCACCCTGTGCATCCCTGGCAGCCTCGGGGCCGGGACCATTCCCTGGGGAGCCTGGGCAGTGCCAGCACCCTCTGGGGACAGAAGAACCTTTCCCTGGGGAGCCTGGGCAGTGCCAGCACCCTCTGGGGACAGAAGAACCTTTCCCTGATCTCCAGCCTGACCCTCCCTGGCACAGCTCCAGCCCTTCCCTGGGTCCTGTCCCTGTCACAGGGCACAGAGATCAGTGCTGTCCCTCAGGAAGAAGCTGCAGACCCCAGTGAGTCTCCCCTCAGTCTCCTCCAGGCTGAACAAGCCAAGTCACCTCAGCTTCTCCTTGTGTGGCCACTCCAGACCCTTCTCCATCTTCACAGCCCCCTTTTGGAGGACACCCTCAACCCCAAAGCTTCCAGCAATGTCCTCTTGTGCCACCAATGTGTCCCACTCTGTGCAGCCCCCTCCAGATGGAACAAGGTGCTCCTTGTTCCCACTATCCTGGTAACACACCTTCACGTGACCCCCAAAAGGGGCCAGAAAACAGTGCCCGGGCACCAGAGCCTCTCTCCCTGSACAGGGACAGCTCTCTGGGACAGGTCCCACTGGGGACATGGCCCAAGGACAGCCAGTGTGGCAGCAGCACTGCTGGGTGAGGGATGAGCTGTTCTGCAGGGTGGTGGGCTCAGGAGGGGTGTCCAGCACCCCGGGGTGCAGTCCCTCCGCCAGGAGTGACCAGGGTGGCTCTGACCCCATCTCTGACAGAGGTGGTCCCCCAGGATCAGCTCACCTTCAGGTTTTGAAACTCCTTCTCCTCCTCCTTGAGCACCTCGAGCTGCTTCAGCACCGAATCCTGCTGGAACTCCCCGCGGTCCATCTGGGAAAGGACGCGGACAGGGATCAGCATGGCAGGCACCGGCTGTCCCCCGGCTGTCCCCCGGCTGTCCCTCGGCTGTCCCCATCCCCGGGGCCGTGTGGGCCGAGCCCCACGTCCATCATCAGCCACCAGCCGGGTTCAAGGGCTTGCCCAGGGATGCCCCGACAGTCCGAGGGCAGCGGAGCCGGGCGGGCGCCCAAAAGCCCCGCGATTCCCTGGGTTACAGATTGTTTTTGCTTGTTTAGGACAGAATAGGCCGGGCTGATGCAGAAAAGGAATTATGTGCAGTAGTGAGGATCGGGGCTGCATCCACCTGCCCAAAGCAATACCCCAAAATCTCCTTTATAATTTTTTTTTTTCGCTTTGTTTTCATTATTTCCTCCTCAGCTAAACTTGGCCGYCTCATTAGTTTTCCTTTGAAGGCTGGCCGTGATCCGGAGGAGGAGGAGAGGAGGGGCAAGGTGCACATTAATTACACCACAGCTTTAATTACCCTTCCTTCAGCACACGGGGCTGTGCAGGAAGCAGAATAATTATCAACCCATTTCTCAGTTGCCTTTTTTTAGCTTCTCCCGTATTCACCGGACGCCTCCAGCTCGGCTTCTCTGCGATCACAGCCCCACATCAGCCCCAAAATCCCTTTTTATTGCCCAAATTCTCTCCTCTTTAGGATGGTAAGTGGCTGTGGAAATTCACCCCGCGGCACTTGCTGTTCATCTCCCGAAAGCCTTTGATGTGGCTGTTAAAGGCAATAAATTAAAGTACCTGAGATTTCCTAGGGAAAAGAAAGCCTGTATCAGCCATTGATTTACCAGGATAAATACAAGTGTCGCCGAGGATTAAATAAGTGCAGCTAAAATGGGATGTTCGAGGTTTTTTTTTTTTTGCTCTGCCAGCCCCCTCGATCCTCTAAAACATCGCTGCAAAGGCAGAGACTGGGGGTGTGAACCCTATCGGAAAGGTTTAACAGACCCCAGCTCAGAAAGAAAAGGAGAAATCACCCATCCTCCTTGGATTTGGCTGTTTTTTTGGCGTGGGTGACCCAGGTGGACAGGGCCGGAGCCGGAGATGGAGAGAAGGGAATTGGGAACCAAGGGGACAGTCCCGCTGTGACCAAACCGCCCTGGAGTTAATGCCGGCTTTGATGGGGTGTTTTAAACCAKTTCTCGCAGTGGTGTGGGAATGATCCGGGCACTGGGATGCTCCTTGAGCCCCGTGGKGACCCTGCCKGTCCGTGAGGCTCTGAATTYGGCCGCACCCYGTGGGTKTGGGGACTGCAGGGCGCCCCTAAARCGCCGTCACATCACTGACTCTCCACTTCCCCCATTACAGCCGGTCATTAACGTCATCTTTGTTAAAGGTTACACCGTTAATTAGCGGGCGGGGGGACCKCCGTGTGGGATTTCCGCTTTGTCATCGCTGAGTAAACACCGGGAAGGGACGGGAGTTAACTCAAGTTCACTCCATCACCAATATTAATGAGAATTACGAAAGGGGAGAGGAAATACATGGAAACAGACCGGAGATGCCCGAGTGCCCTGGCAGGGGATGCCCCAGTGCCATGCCCGACTTTTTTTCCAGATCCATGGCTTTGTCCAGCCGGGTGACAGCCCCGATCTGCTCCGATCCGCGGCGCAGCGCTGCCTGCAGATGGCTGGTGACACAGCCGCCGGTCGGAGCTGCGAGCCCACCATTCCCCTCCTGCCAGCGCCCTTCCCATCCTGGCAATCYCATGCCAGGATCTAATCCTGCTCGGCACTGCCAGGCGCCAGCAGCCTTTGCCATCCCCAGAGCAGTGGGGSAGCGCAGGTGGGGTGTGAATTCCTGTCCATTCCCAAAGCTCGCCGGTGCCTCCTGGATCAAATGAGGGATGTGCCAAACTGCATAATCCCCGCACCCCTGAGTGCCGCTGCCTCAGTTTCTCTCACTGCAAAGGGCAGGGACCCCCTCGAGATCCCGAGCATCACCTCAGCTCCGCCGTGCTGGCTCGCAGCGCCCGGGGAGCGCATCCCGGCAGAGCAAAGTGCCCTCTCGGGCAGGGAAACACCGATGGAAGCAGCGCCCTGCTCCCGGTCCGCCCGGAAATGCGGAGCTCTCCCGCGTTTCACGCCGCCTCTGAGATGGAGAATCAAAGAATCCGACAGGATATGAAATTCTTGGCTTTCATTCGTGGACACAATATGTTTTTTAAAAYGCTGCTCCAGGTGCCTGAGTATCGTCCAGACCTGGCGCGCTCGAGGCGCCTCCCCCCACCTCGCTCCAGGTTTAATTACAATATTTCCGGCTGGTTGGGTAATTGGATGCCACCCGGCAGCGCTTGTGTGGGCCAGACGTCACCGGGGTGAGGGATGGTGATGGCGATCCTCGAACAGCGRCTTCCTCTGCTCGCAGGGAGGGGACCAGCCCATGAATAAAGAGCCCCTCTGGGAATTCCCGGCTGGATGAAGCTTTATCACCTTCAAACACCGGCTCTGGCCGCTGTGCCCAGTGATGTGAGCTCCCACTGGCGTGACTGTGGCTGTCCATCCCAGCAGAAGCTGCAGCACCTTGTCCCACCTGTCCCCCTTCAAACACCGGCTCTGGCCGCTGTGCCCAGTGATGTGAGCTCCCACTGGCGTGACTGTGGCTGTCCATCCCAGCAGAAGCTGCAGCACCTTGTCCCACCTGTCCCCAAAATGCTGATTTTGGATGGGCTGGTGCCGCTGGAAGKGTTTGGTGGTGTGGGAGGGATGYTCCCCGGGCATCCCGGGCGAGGTTGGATGTCGTGGGGAYGCAGCCTGGCCCCARTTCAGACCCGGCTCTGCCAGCTCGGGGTTGCTGGCGCTGCCCAGGGTGGCGGTGGCAGTGGCCACCGGGCAYGTGGAACGTGTCCCAGCCCGCGGGCACGGGAGAAAGGCAGAGGAAGGGATGCTGTGTCTGCTGGGAATGAGCCCCATACAGAATGAAAATTCTGCTTCTTGGATTTTCCCTCTTCCATGGGGATCTGAGCTGGGCGCTGTCTGGAACAGGTGTCCGGTGCTGATCACCTGTGTATGCTGTGAACACACTGGGAACAGCCCTTGGAGCACGGGGATGGCTTTAAGGAGACGGGACAAGATAAACCTGTCACTGGATTGATAACTGAGACTGTTCCACTCCAAATATGAACCAAAGGCGATGCCYGGATCTGCCTGGCCACACCGGATCCCCTCTGATGGAGGGAATGATCCAGAGATGGAGATCACTGGGATGCCCCTGCCTGCCTGACACTTTGGGATCGTCTCTGACTTCCCACCGCAGTGGGAACGGCTCCTTTGGGAATACCAGCCCCATTTCACAGAAGGGGAGGCACAGGGTCSTGTGCCGGGAATAAACCCAGCCATGGCAAGGGAGGAGGCTGTGCCACGATGCTTTTCCTCTCTCCTCTCACAGCCTGAGCTCAACGGAGCCGCCGTGCCCATGCAGTGCACGCAGAGGGGAGAACGCGGCTGTTGTGGTTTATTTTGCCCGGGATCCGGCCCTTTACCCGCTCCTTTTCCTCTGGCCGCTAGAGCTGGCAGCCTTTTCCCTGCCCGTAGGCGCTGCCTGGCAGAACMGCTCTCGGAGCAGGGGGTGGGAGCGGCGCTGAGGCAATGTGAACATATGCAAATCAGCCAGCGTGACGCGTATCCTAAGGTGTTAATGAATTTATAGATGCATGAATAATGACTTGTGAAAAGCACGGTGAGCTGCCGAGGTCACAGATGGCTGGAGAATGACAAAACAGCGTTTGGGGGGAAGGAGAGCCACGCTGGCACTCTGCGGCCAGGAACGCTCCGGCAGAGCAGGACGCGGTGGGAAACTGAGGAACAAAGGCWCAGCCACCGTGCTGAGGATCCTGAAATTCAGCAGGAGCAGGTCGGGCTGTGCTGGGTTCAGGGGCTCGGCCGAGAGGCCGGGATGGGGTTGGGATGGAGAGCAGCGAGGAGCTGTTTGCCAGAGAGGCTGCTCCTCTTCAACATCCACATTAATGAGCCCGAGCCCGGCATGGCAATGACAGTCACAGGTGAAATTAAACTGCAAGGTGTGATGAACACTGGTGAGGGCGAGGAGATCCTCTCAAAGCAGGGAGGTCTCATAGGATATTCAGAGAAGGCAAATGGCGGAGGAGGGAGAGCTGGAAAATCTTGGGGTGAGGATAGAGAAGTGCTGGACACCTCCTCCTCCTGCTGGAGAGGTCTCATTGCTGCTCCTCAGCAAGAGGAAGTTTTTAACTTGATCTGTCATTTAATTGACAAAGTCAGAATATTYTATCAGGAATCTGATTGGCATCCAAGGCTGGGTGTCTGATGGCCGGGGGAGGATGCCCACACCGCCTGCTGGACACAACAAGGAGGTGGATGAGAGAGAGCAGGGGTCCTGTGGACTCTGAGGAGAGAAGAAATTGGGGAGTATTTCCTGGGAATGTGCTCGCCGAGGGCACATGAGGGTGGGGAGGCTCTTGTCCAGGCAGGGGAAGGGCTTTTGATGCTGTCTCCCTGCAGGAAGGACGTCCCAGCTGGGGCCAAGCCCTCCCAGCATCAGGGACAGAGATCATGGACCATCTCTTCCAGCTCCTGAACGSTGCTGATCCAACAATGCCATTTCCAGCTGCTGTATCTTGAGGAAAAATGCCTGGAAATTTGGCCAAGAGAGAGGAAGAAGAATCTCCTTCTTCAGGCTGTGAGTCTCTGTTTTGTCATATCCAAAGCACTCAGCTTTGCCTTCCCTGTTTACACTCAAACAACCCCTTTGTGCCATGACCAAACCCCCTCTCACCAGTCTGCTGATAAACCCCGGAGCTCTCTAACCTCTCCCTGCCAGGCATTTTTTCCCAGCTCTCAAACAAACGTTGTCATTTTTTTTCCGCACCATTTCCACCCTGCCAGAACCCTCATTGCAAYGAGCCTGGTGCAGCTCCGCTACCAGCCTCACCAAAACACACACTGCTGTGAAATCACCCTCTGGCTCTGACCAATAACCCCAGAAAATCCCCAGGAAGGCTCCCAGGATCCTGTGCCTGATGCCCCATGACCATCCCCTTCCTCATTTGGTCACAGTGGTAAATGTTCTCTTCTGCTGAGGCTTTGTGTGTGTTTCCAGCATGGCATAATATGCTTCCAGTTACAGTCTGGAGCGGGATTTGGGATGATCCCAAATGCCCCTGTGGGAGCCAGATCTGGGCTCGGCGCTGCTGATCACACAGGTGATGTATAGGGTCCCATGAAGAGGAAACTTCTTACTCCCCTTCATCCCAGCAGAGTGCTCCAAACCCAATCCCAGCCTCCCCTGTCCTTCCAGCTTTCCAAACCCCACCGTGGCCTTGCAGATTTCTCACTGCAAAGCCCTGCAGGGAACGAAGGGTCTTGCACAGAAACCTCAGTGGTGCTGGGATAAATTGCCAYATCTCCACCTCCTTTCTGCCTCATTGTTTGGAGGCTCCCTGGCTGTCTGGATGCTCTGGCAATCCTGACAATTCCAGCAGGCAATTCCACCCACCCTACAATGCTCAGCCTTGCCTTCCCACCAGGCGTTCATGGAACAGCTTTTGCAGGCAGGACATACAAGTGCCGCCCAAAAGAGGGAGAGTTAGAGGAGATAAAAACCAGCCAGCAGCCTAGAAAGCAGCCACTGGTTTCTTCATTCCCTTCTCCCCTTCCCATCTGCTCTTTTCTCTCGTTTTTTTACAGCTATTTGCCTTTCTTAGCCATTTTTCAGCTTCAATTTGTCACGAGCAAGGGAAACCAAAGGCAAACTGGGGCTGAGACAGAGAACAATGACCGAAGGGGTTGGTGGTGAGGATGCAGTCCCCGGGCTCAAGCTGAGTTTCCTGGGCTCTCAGCCACCCCCCTCCTGCCCTGCCTGTGTGTGTCGGTCCCCTCGGGTGAAGGCGGTGTCCTCGGGAGGGTGACCCCTCCCCGGTTGTTCCAGCCCCAGGCGCAGAGCATCCCCACACCCGCGGCGTTCCGGGAGTGCATCCAGCCCTGTGCACACACAGAACTCTCGGGGCGCAGCCCTCGCTGCTCAATGAGCTCCTTATCACCCCGTGCTCACCCCTGGCGAGTTTCCCTGCCCTCCGCAGCTTTCCAGGTGTGARGTGGCGAATTTGCTTTGCAGTTAGCCCGGCGGGCAGCTGGGCCAGTGCAATAAACCCCTCCCAGCTCTCCGTTCTCATCGGTCAAGTTTGACTCGAGTTTTTACGGCAGAAGGATGTGGATTTCGAGGGCAGGATTTTTTGAAAGAGCATCTTTGCCTCGAGTGGTCATTCCGGGCTGAAGGACACGTGCCCGGGCTCGTTCCCATCAAAGTTTAGCCCGGAGCGATCGCTCGGGGCGGGGAAGGAATTCCTCACCATCAGCTGCTTGATGGTCGGGTGCTCCTCCGCCTCCCTGCCCGAGGCCGGCTCCTTGTGCACGATCTCCACACGGATGTCGTTCTTGGCGGAAACCACACCCTTGAGATCTGCGGAAAGAGGAGAAGGAAAAGGGGGTTAGTCCGAGGCCGAAGGTGAAGGGGATTAGTCCGAGGCTGAAGGTGAAGGGGGTTAGTCCGAGGCTGAAGGTGAAGGGGGTTAGTCCGAGCAGCGGTGGAGTTACTGCAGGGACCTGGCTGAGGGTGCCTGGCCAGGAAAATCACCTTTGAACACCGGCTCTGACCGCGGTCACCAGTGATTGAGCTCCCACTCGTGTGAGTGTGGCTGCCCACCCCAGGAGAAGAAGCAGCACCTTGTCCCCCTCTCCCCAAAATCCTGATGTTGGGATGGGCTGGTGCCGCTGGAAGGGGTCGGTTCTGTGGGAAGGGCATCCCGGGTGAGGCTGGAGACATCGTGGAGACACAGCCTAGCTCCAATTCAGACACCCAAATACGTTCAAACATTGCTCCTGCAGTTGTCAGCAAGGCAGTGGAGAGCGGGAGGAACGAAATTTGCATTGCCATGAGGGATGGACAGCTCAGCCTCCTACAGGAATTCCTTTGGGAGCTCGGGTGGCCTTGGCTGTCACCAGGGGCTGGGCTGCAGCAGAGCTGCTCACACAGGGAGTGGGGTCATTGTCCAGCCTGCTGACCGGCAGGAAATACTCCTGAGGGATGGACCAGCTCTGCCCAGGCGCTGGGAGCCTCCCAAAAAAAGCCTCCCCCGGTCTGGGGTGCAGACACGCACGGAAAGGGCCGAGCAGCGAGCACAGACGCGGCCAGGGATGGGTTTGTCATCTGCAAGCAGCCTGGAGATGACGAGAAGGGAGAAAAACATTCCTGGAGAGAGTCCCTGCCTCCCCTGAAGGTGTCAGGCGTGCTTTGAACAAACCATTCCAGCAGAATTAAGGCACAGACGCCGAGCAGCGGGAGCAGAGCGGCGGCGCAAAGCCGAGATGAAAAGCAGAGATGGAGGCAAATSTGAGCAGCGAGACCTCGACGGCTTTGAAGCCGAGCCCCAGCCGCGGATCTGGCTCTCACCTCCCAGGATGGCTGTGCCAGCCCTCCCGGACCCAAAACCTGCCTTGAACCGCCGGTTTGTCAGATCTGCCTCCAGCTGATGGATGCAGCAGCGCCCTGCCGAGCCAGGAGTGCGGGATCCGTCCAGAAAAGGCTGGACCCCGGGGATTTTTATCTCTAAACCAAACTGGATGATGTAACCCAGACCAGCCGGAGGCTCCATCCCTGATTTCATCTCTCCTGGCATTCCCTGTCCTCAATACCTGCAGCCCCCAGACTTCTCCAAGGCTCAGGGCACGAGGCAAAGGCTTTCACTGGGAATATACTACAGATTTTTTTTCTTTTTTTAAATGTTTTCCTGCTGGGACCACGTTCCTGGTGCTGGAGCCTCTGTCTTTAATCACAAGGAGAAGCTAATCACTGTCTTGCAGCTCCTCTCCCAGGAGTGCTCCCCCTTAAATAACTCTAGGCTGTTAAGTCACTGAAGATACAACAACAGATGTGCAGTAAAGTAATTTTTTTTTCTTTTCCAGAGCCTCCAGGCTCGGTGTGTCTGCACCTGGCCCTTTTTTTTTTTTTTCCCCCTTTTTTCCTGCATTTTCCCAAAAGGTGGTCAGGAATGGCCTCCCCCAGTGCTGTTAGCTGTGGTCAGTGGCCAGGTCAGGAGATTCCTTCTCCAGTGTTGCTCCTAGGTCATTGTGTCCCCTCCACATAATTGTTCCTGCAGCCTGCACCAGGCTGTTGTTGTAAAAGATGCTCCAGTATTTATTTTGTGAGAGGAATCTGCAGCCATCCTGGCAGGAAATGAGTCCTTCTCCTGATACCCGAGTGCTCTGTCAGTCCCATCATTCCTGAGCTGATCTCTGTGATACCTCACACACCACTAACACCGAGGGAACTGCTTTCCTCGC
>NW_026623780.1:32709-44913 GCF_030028575.1 Malurus melanocephalus | reverse complement strand
CTGCCAAAATGACCTCCAGGACATCAAACCAGCCTGGTCTTGGGTCCTGTCCATCAGCAATCCTTCCCCAAAAAGCAGGATTAATGACTTCCCCTGTTTAATTTGTTAATTCTTGCTAATGGAGGCTGCGAGAGTTCAAAAAAATGGGATAAAACAGGGAGAGGCATCATTATCACGCTGAAAATTAAACACATTTCTGCAGTGGGGAGCCCTGTGCCCGTGCTGAATCCAGGAGCAGCCTGGGGTCTTTGATGGCTTTGTAAACCATCAAGGAGGGGAAAATAAAAGAACAGCAACTGGGTTTTCTGGCACACACGTGGAGCGTTTGGCATCCTGGGATCCGCACCACGCGTCTCGCGAGCCGGGAGCAGCGCCAAGGATCTTCTCCTCTCCCCAGAGGCTCAAAATGCTCCAGACAATCACTTCTCCCTCCTGGTTTGGGGCCTTTTCATGGAGCCAAGAATCCTCCTTTAACTTCCTGGAGTCTTTTTAATGAAGCCAGACGATGCCATGCTGTTTCCTCCCCCTCCTCCTCTACCTGCATGTCTCATGTCACTTTAACTTGTATTCCCACCTGCAGCCAGGCTCCMAAACATATGAGTCCCATGAAAAACCCCTCTGCTGGTTGTCGTTCCTGCTAGGAATATGCATGTCAGGAAAACTGGAATTGAAGCAGAAGCAGAACTGCTGAGGGTTTTTAAGCACCGATGTGGCACAGCGAGGATGCTTCTCCCTCGTGGACATCGGGATTTCTCCAAGGGAGGGATTAAGAGGCCCCTGCACACCTCCTGTGCTGCTAACAGGGATCAGCAGTCACCCTGGCATGTTTTTCCATAAACCTTTCCCTTTTCCCACTGGGCTGCCATTGGCAGCAAACACTTGGTAGACCAACAGGAGAAGCAGCTTGAAAYAAATTCAGCAAATCCAATAAATTCAGTTGCGTCAGTAAACACAGGCTCTGCTTTCTCCCTGACCCACTCAATTCACCCACAGAGAATTCTCCCCCCATCCCTTCCAAAGGGTGCAGGGTGGCCGGGGGTGACACTTACTCCTCTGGGAGCGGGCGCAGCAGAAGGCGACGATGGTGGCCATCAGCACCAGGAACGCCACGCCGGCCCCCACGGCCACGCCGATGATCACCGCCATGGGCACCGACTCTGCAACGGGAAGGAGAGCGAGCATGAAGAGGGATGGAGGCCACAGAGGGGGMCCCACCCCTGGCTGCTGGCAGGAGGCTCAGTGGTGAGCCCGGGGAGGGTTTTGGGGTCTCCTTCCCTGCTCCCCCATCCCTGCGTGGTGCTGTCGGCACGGGCTGCCCGTGGGACACTGCCATTTGTACAACCCTGCTTGTTCTGTGCCTCAGTTTCCCCTGGGAGGAGGGGAGGGGGGAGCCAGAGGAGCTCTCGTTAGTGCTCCGTGGGTTAATGAAGGAGCATCTCTAAAGGATGAAGAGCAAAAGAAGATTGTGTGTTAATATTTCTAAGAAAGAGAAATGGCATCCRAGCAGGCTTGTGGATGGCTTAACCCAAATCACCTTTCACAGCCCCTGCTTGTTTTATTTCCCAATTTCCTGCCTTCTCCTGTGGCTCATCGACTGCCATCCTTCCCAGATTGCTGAGGGAATCCCTCCTGGGCTGGGACAGGAGGGATGGCCCATGCTGGGGCTGAGCATTGTGGGGTGGGATGTGGGAGGCAGAGCAGGGGATGCAGCCTCACACCCTTCTGCCCTCAAGAGCTCTGTCCCCGAGTTCCTGCTGGGGATTTTTGGCTGTGGCTCAGCCAGCAAAGCTGATTTATCCATGCAGGCTCTGGCAGCAGTTTGTGAGGTGTGGGGAGGGAGGAATGGGAAATCACGTTTGAGGTGAGAGGGTCAGGTTTGGAGCCCCAAAGCCTCGATATCTCCCTGCTCTGTCCCTCCAGGCACAGCTGTGACTTCACAGTGTTGGGTTGGTGCTCCTGGATTCAGGAGGGGCAGTGATGGCATCACTCCCACTGCAGGGCACCTCAGCTGTGGGTACCACAAATGGCTTCCCTTGGCTGGGATGATAAATTACATCCCAAAGACCCTCTCCCCTAAAGCTGCAGGTATCCCTAGGGTCCCATTCCTTTTCTTCCTAAGCACCTTGTAGGATCCTGTGAACCTAAAGAGGGCTAACCCTGTCCAGGATGACCAGACAAGGTGGGTGAGGGTGTCCTCACAACTTTCCTGGACACCTCCTTGGAAGGTGTTTCCTCCTTGGAGCCCTTGCCTTGGAAAGGATGGGATGAATTTATGGAAAAATGGGTGCAGAGAGCTCTGTGCAGATGGGGGCTATGGATGTGTGGGGGTACAGGGGGTGACCCAGCTGAGCAGCAAAGCCCAGGGAGGATCACTTGACTGAGTAACACAGGAACCATTTTCCACTGCCCACTGGTGTGGAGCTGGGGTTGGGCACTGATTTCATGCTGGACCTGAGAGCACAGACCCCACAGACCCCACAGACCCCAGAGATCCCACAGACCCCACAGATCCCACAGACCCCACACATCCCACGTGTGCCTTTAATCCATCCTTGGGCACACAGCCTTACTGGTGGGACTGGGAGCAGCTGGCATTGCACCAGCACCCACTGTGGGGTCAGCAAAGGGTGTCTGCCTTGTCACCCAGTCCCAGGTGGGACAGGGGTTYGTGGCTGTGGGGTTCCTGGGTGCTGAGCCCTAATTTGGGAGCTGCAGGGTAATGGAAATGTGCTGCTGATTGAGTTAAGGCTCTGCTCAGACTTGATCAGAAAAGAACTGATGGTTCTCACTTTCTGGGGGGCTCATGGATTTCCTGCCTGGGCCTGCTGGTCCCTTGATGTGTCACATGTCACTCAAGCTGGTGACACAGCTCAAGTGGCACCGAATCCATCACCAAAGCTCTGAGAGGACCCAGGTGGCAAAAAGGCAAATCCTGTCAGTGCCCTGCAGCCTCGAGCTGGAGMTCAGAGAGCAGGGGCTGCAGCTGGGTCCAGCTCACCCTAAAATCAGCATCCTCCAATGCAGCAGCTGAGCCAGGCAAGGAGAAACCAGGATTTTCTGCCTGCTAGGAGTGGTAGCTCCTCATGGGGTTTCTTTGGCCTTCCCACGGGAATGTGGAGCACTGGGATGGAGAGACAGGAGCCTGGAGACCCTGGGAGGGCTGGCTGGCTCTGAGCTTTGGGGGAGTGGGATCTGCAGTGCAGAGCTTGGAGGGAAGAAGGTGGTGRTGAGGATGAARATKATGAAGATGATGGAAAATCAGGCAGGGAATGGGGTGGGGAAAGCATCCAGGGCTCTCCTGGGCTGGGATAAACTGCAAAGGGGCAGTGAGTGGGGGTGGTAGACTCTGTCCTGTCAGGATGGCTGAGCTGAGGAGGAGCAGACTGCTGGCTCCCCCATGATTCCTGCTCTGGGATATGGGATGGGACCCACAAGGGCAGCGCATCCTGCAGTACCTGCTCCAAAGTCCATCCAAACCTGCCCTGGTGCCAAAGGATTCTGGCCAGCACTCTCCCACGATGCTGAAACAAGTTGATGTCAGCAGAAGATCCTACAAACATGTACTTTTGCCTAATTTTTTGTCCCAAGCTGATACTTTATGGGACTTCTGCAGCATTGTAAACATGGCTGAGTAACAGCACCCCCCTCCCAGTGGCTGGGGAGCTGGGGCACAGAAAATGCTGGTTTTTCACAGTGGRTCAGTGGCACAGGGGAGACTGGACCGTTGCAGCTTCCCAGTCRTGCCCCAGTCACTGCCCTGCAGCCTCCCTTCCTGCCCTGCCTGCCCTACGGAATCTGCCGGGCCAGGAGGAGGACACCGGGCCCTCAGGTGTGGTAATGGCTGGGGACAATTCACCTTCACCGTCAGCTCATGATTTCCATACCTGCTTGAATACCAGCTCCTGATTTCATTTCCGTACCTGTTTGAAAATAAAGCAAGTGTCCACAGCCTTGCACAGCCCACGCGCCCACCGCAGCCTTCCTGAGCGCTCAGCCCTCTGCTCCGGGGCTGTTCCCGTGAAGGGGACGGCCTCTGCCACCCTGTGGTGTCCCCTGGCCCGGGCAGAGCTGTCCCCTGGCGTGTCCCTGCAGGGATGAGGGCTCAGCTGCCCGGCCACCCTCCGCCGGGACCCGGGCTGGCCGCCGAGCGCTCCCGCTGACTGGCAGACGACCTGRAAAAACCACTGGCTCTGTTTGCGTTGGAAGGAGCCCAAGGCTAATTTTAAGGGGTTCATTTAGCTCTGATTTAATCTGGACGCCAGCCTTGCCTATAAATCACGGCTTAATGAGAACAATCCACCTGCCTGCCCTGGCATTTAATAAAATAGAGGAGAGCTGGAGTTGCTCCAGGAGTGAGTGTTCCTCACGAGAGCCGTCTCCCTCCCTTACTGCAGAGAGCCCCCAGAGTGGAATTTCCCTGGCCATCCCCTGGGAATTGCTGGGTGTGTGAGCAATGTGCTGGCCCTGTGGCTGGTGGCCAGGATGGAGGGTGGCCAATCCACCTGCCCCAAYGCCTCCTCCCACTCGCTCCCATCACCACGGAGCAGTGGGGTCTGCTGGGAGTGGCCACTCCTGACCCTCCAAGGCTATCAGTGATCCTCCATCCTGGGGCAGGGACAGCACCCTGTACTGTGGGACAGGGAATCAGGGGTGCCCTCCAAGGCTATCAGTGATCCTCCATCCTGGGGAAGGGACAGCAGCCTGTACTGTGGGACAGGGAGTCAGGGGTGCCCGATCAGCCCGTGCCCTCCAGCTTTAGCAGCACAAACAAAACCAGGAATCCCTTCTCAAGCAGAGACTTCACGGGGCTCGTCCCTGCTCCTGCCCCTTTGCCAAGACCGTGTGCCCTAAGGATGCAATCCTACAGCTGGAGCCTCATCACCATCCTGCCTCATTTCCTCTCTGGCACCCCAAAAGCTCTCCTGAGTGCTTCCTGCCTGTCACAGCATCTCCCCGCTCTCACAGCCCGGCCAGGCACTAATTCCCTTCCCACCAGCCCCAGCAGCCCCYRGCAGTGCCCACCTTGCTCCTTGAGCCGGATGATCTCGGTGTCAGAGCCGAAGCTGTTCCAGGCAGTGCAGTTGTAGATGGTTTGGAAGTCGGCCCGGACGATGTTGCTGATGGTCAGCGTGGAGATGACCCCCTCGTCCGTGCTCACTGTCTCCACCGTGTAGCGCCCGGAGGTGCCGGATTCCAGCACGTTCTCCTTCCAGGACCAAGCCTGTCGAGGGAGATTGGGGTGAGCCCGGGGCACTCCGAGGTGTCCGGGCCCCCCGTGCCCCGGGGCTGTACTCACAATTCGGTCTGGYGGCGGAGTGCTGCGGATGAAGCACTTGATCTGCCCCTTCTGGCCGTGCAGGGCGTGCTGGGTCTGGGTGCTGGAGATGATGGGGGGCCCTGCGGAGACAGGAGAGCTGCTGGCACCCCATGGGGCTGGGGGGATGGGGGGTGGTAGGGGAGCCCTGGATGGGTTTTGGGTTTTTTCTCTGAAGGGCAGGGATGAAGCAACAGCCCCGTCACCTCCTGTGAGAAGATCGAGTGAAGGCTTTGGGCTCTGCTGGGTTCCTGCAGAGCCCCCACAGAGCACCAGGGCCCCCCATCCCTGGTGTGGATGATCCTGCCCCCATCTCCAGGGTCATCTGGCCTCTGAGAAGGGCTCTTTGCTGCAGGATCCCATCCCACCTGGTGCTCTCCCACATTCCTTAAGCACTCATTAAACTAATTGCTCTCCAGGGTCTTAAGGAAGATGTGCTGGAGAAGTTTCTGCTGGAAAACGACACCCAGCAGCTGGGCTCCCCTGTGGATCATGGAAGGAGCCCAGCCTGGGTGAGAAAGGGTAGAAAAGGCTCTTCCTGAGCCAAACATCGGCTGAGCTGGCTTGGGATAGGAAATGTCTTTGTCMTGCCTTGATGAATGTTCTGTGATTGGGAGAAAAGGGGTGGGAAGGGCAGCAGGGCTTGGTAGGATCGGCGTGTTCCTCRCTCTTCTAACAGCCCTGATCACCCCAGGGGAGCAGCATAAGAACCAGGATCCTAATTGCTGTTTATTAACCTCCTTAATTAAAGCAGATTTGCATTTCCACGAGTGGCTTGCTGCTGGCAGAAGAGAAAACAGCAATGACTGGGCTGCAGGGCAGGGGGAGAGGGGAGGTAGGGGCTGGCAGAGCTTCCCCCTGCCCCAGCTCCAGAATATCAGGTGTCCACGCTGRGCTGTCACTGTTGGTTTGGAGCACATCACTGGGTTTATCAGGATATAGTGCCYTGTGGATTTTTTCCCATTTTCCCCACCTCCCTGCCCTGCACCTGATGTGTTTCTTAAAAAAATCTCTGGGGTTTGGGATAAAGTGGTAAGAAAGATTTGCCTGGGTATTCCTGCCYGATTCTCATCCAAATCTCCCATTTACAAATTTCCAGCATGCATAAAAATGTACCAAAATGCTAAATCTTTCAYTCTGGTGCATTTACACCTACAGCTGCCCTTTGGAATTATCCCAGTAACCCCTTTCCTGCATTAAACCTGTCCACTCCCCACACATTTCCCACTGAGGCACAGCCCTGTCCCTCCTTCCTTGCATCGCTCCAAGGGAAGATGGATGGAAAACGAGCTCATTGAAGCACAATTCACTGACCAGTGACCACGGCTCTGGCAGCTCAGGAAATTACTGCTGGAAGGGAGCCGCCATCAACATCAGGAATAGCAGGAGCTGGGCGTGAAGGTCAGGACTTGTTTTGCTGTAATGGGCATAGCAGTGCCGTCGTGGAAACCATTGTGCCCTTTTTGATTGAAGAAGGCCAAAAAAAAAGAGACACTTTGTTGTGTTTTTCCTCTCTAAATGCTCGAGATGTTGTTCTAGGCACGATCCCAGGGTGTGAGTTCTCATTTATCCATCCAGCTTTCCGAAGGGTCTCGGTGGAGGTGACTCCTCGCTCTGCCTGATGAGCATCCTGCTCACCTGATGAACCCAGCAGAGGCAAGAGCAGTGATGGGATCTGCAGGCCAGGCCTAAGTAGTAATAAAAAGTACCATCTCCTTTCCATTTTGATGGTTGTGTGTTACTTATAAATTCTGGAAGTGCTCCAAGACTGGGTGACGCTAGAGAAAAATGGCTTAATAATCATTAAAAGGATCATTTTCYCCAAGGCGAGTGGATTTTAAATGGCACAAATGCCAATGGCTTTGGCTTTTATTATTGCTTYAGGAGTTCAGACTCGAAGGCTTATCATCATGATAATAGTAGATGACTGAAGACTATTTGTGAGATGAACATGCCCAGAAATAATAGCACCAAGTTGCAGCCTCTTCGCATTTGGGGCCGGTGTTTGATTCTCCACCGGGCTCTGGCTCCTTATGAGAGCTGCCAATCTCCAGCTTGGCATTCAGCACCGAGCGTGAGACAGCCCACAGGCAGGGAAAAGGCTCTAAGCAATGTTGCTATGGATATAAATGATGGAGCTATTGGTGGAGGTTATTTTTAGCACCTCGGTGCCAATTTATTTGTGCGGTCCTGGCGGCTCRCACAAAAGAGAAGTCTGGGGTGGGGGCCTTCAGGAATGAAAGGATGGCTTTGGCTTTTCCAGTCTGTGTGAGTCCATCCAAACCTTYCTCCAGGCACTCAGAATGGTTTGGCAGGAGTTTGGTTTAACTCCTTGCTTCCAGCAGGAGCCCTGGGCTGGCGGATGCTGCCTGTGTAGCAAATGATCATCACAGAATGATCTGGGATGGAAAAACTTTCAAACCCATCTCATTCCASATCYCCTGCCATGGACAGGGATGCTTCCCACCACAMCAGGTTGTTCYAACCTGGCYTTGAGCATTTCCTGACACCACRATGTGCTCCTGACCAAGAGGGGTGGCAGCTCAGCCCCTGCCCTGCTCCGGGCTCTTGGGCATTCCTGGTTTCCTTGTTGGGGTGAGTCCCAGCCAAATTACACCCTGAATTTGTCACCTGGAGCTGTCCAGCCCTTCCAACAAACCTTCTCTTGCAGAGCAAGGTGGGCAGGGCTGGTGGTCCCTGCTCATCACCCCCTGCCAAGCCCRGATGATGCAGTGACAGAGCTGTGAAGGTGACCTTGGGGGGCTCCTCCTGGCAGGGTGGCAGCTGTGACCAGGCTGGTGCAGTCAGGAGCACCCAGAGGCTTTGGCTGTAAATCCAGCTGCTGCTCWTTTGTGATGGCACCAAGTTCCTCCTTTCCCTGGAGCCTCTGCTGCTCYGGCCCTGCCAAAAGCTGCCTCTTTGCATAATCCTCCTTCCCACTCACCAGACTCTGAATGCTATCTGTTCCTTGCAGGCTGGTGGCCTTGGCTCTGCCACGGGATTGAGCCTTTCTGCAACCACAGCCCTGTCTGGTGGGGAGGGCAGGAGGATGTTCTCCCACCCCARCACCACCCTGCCATGGTTTTGGACAGCTCTGAGTGGATGGGCTGGTGGGACTGTGGGCTCAGAGGGGTCAGGTGATCCCTCAGCTGGGATGGATCAGCCCCACAAAGCCCATGTGCCCTGATCAGGGGCTGCTCAGCCAGCTCAGAACACAACTTCTCAATGCCTGATTCTTCTGTGACAAAACCCAGCCCACAGAGGGAGGCACCTGGGAATACCAAGACAGTTGSATCACCCTCTGGATTTAAAATCACTGCAAAATATGAGGCATTCACCTTCCCCCTTGAATTCCATCAGAACGGGCTTCCAGCAGAATTCATTAGCTGGATTAGGCACACTCTGGAGCTGGAACACTGCTCCCGCTGCACGACAGCTGCCAAACCCAGCTGCTTGGTGGAGCTTGGACGCTGCTCAGGGGCTCAGTTCTCCTCACTGGGAAGGCCAGGAGACCATCCTGACCCKGAGGTGTGGCATTCTCCCTTGGTCYRRCACCTCTGGTGACACATCCCAACTCTGTCACCTTTGGGGCACCAGCAGCACACCCCAGGGGATGGGATGTGCAGGCAGTCSRTTCCYGGGAGATGCTCCAGGCTGAGCAGTGAACCCCACAAATAGATTTCATTTGCTCCCCGTCAGTTTAGCCAGGCATGATCTGCAAAGCTCTGGAGAGCAGCAGATCTGGAGAGCAGCTGTGCTGCACGCTCTGAATGCCCCGAGCCTGTGGAGAGCTCTGCTCTGCGCTCAGGGTGTCCCTGTGCCTGGTAGCATCGGGGAAGGAGCAGGCTCTTTGTTCTAATTTGTTGCTTTGTTTGCCATGAGCTCATTTGATTGTAATTAAAACCCAGCAGCTGCTGGGGAAGGAGGATGAAGGCACCGAGGAGCTGAGTCCAAGGCGAGGGAGTGGTTGGTTTTTAGTCCCTGCTGCATCGCTCTTGGCTTCCCTTTCCAGGATTATAGACTCGTGGAATGGTTTGGGTGGGAAGTGATCTTTAAAGGTCACCCAGTCCAACCCCCTTGCCATGACAGGGACGTCTTCAGCCAGATCAGGTTACTCAGAGCCCCGTCCAGCCTCTCCTTGAATGTTTCCAGGGAATGGGGCRTCCACCGTCTGCATTATCTGTGTTTGAAAATAATGCTTTTTGCTGCCTGAGCTGCCTCCTGCTGATTTCTTTCTCTTGTGACAGCGAGTGGGGACTGAAACRTGCCAGTTTGTCATGCAGGTGAGAGACAATGCAAAATTCATCCTCTGCTTATACCATTTGCAGCCYGCCTGGCTCTTTCCCTGCCATATTTATGCTGAAATTTGTTAGCAGCTGTTGTGAGGTCCTGGCCAGGGCATCATTAAACTCCAGAGCTCTGGGTGTGAGTCCAGGACACATCCTGACTCAGTGCTGGGTGAGCCCCAAGCAGCCATGGAGGTATCCTGGCAGGAATCCTGGCAGGAATCCTGGCAGGAATCCTCACAGGGATCCTCACGGGGATCCTTGTGTGGGTTGGAGAGAGTTTTTAGGCTGCTGTTCTCGGATCCAGACTCAATTCACTGCTCTCCAGCTGTACAACAGAGACAACAGCACTCCCCGACCTTGCGAGGGTTTTGCAAGATTAATCTATTAAASATTTAAAGCTGCCAGCTCCCAACTACTCAATAAACCCCCGTTGATAATAAGGAACTGCGTGGGGCTGAGCTAATGTTCTTTTTTTTTTTTTGGCTTTAACCTGTGCATTTCCAGGCAAAAAAAAAAAAAAAATTTGCAAAATCCACTGATCCATCTGGGGGTGGGATGTGGGATTTGCTCCAACAGGAAGTATCTGAGGGGATAATTTGGGAACAGGAGCTGTCAGAGCAACAGGAGCAAGGTAGGATGGGAATGGTGGAAGGGAAGCAAGGAAAGAATGATGGTAGGGAAGCAGGAAGGAATGGTGGAAGGGAAGGGGAGGGAAGGAACAGTGGAAGAAAAGCTGGAAGGAATGGTGGTAAGGAAGCAGGAGGGAGGGAATGATGGCTGGGAAGCAGGAGGGAARGATTTGGCAGTAGGGAAGGAGGAAGGAATGGCAGTAGGAAAGCGGAAGGGAAGCGGGAGAGAAGCAGGAGGGAAAGAATTGGTGGAAGGGAAGCAGGAGGGAAGGAATAGTGGAAGGAAAACTGGAAGGAATGGCAGTAGGGAGGCAAGAAGGAGGGAATGGTGGCAGAGAAGCAGGAGGGGAGGAATGGCAGAAAGGGAGCAGGAGGGGATCAATTGGCAGTAGGAAACAGGAGGGAAGGCATAGTGGAAGGAAAGCCATAAGGAATGGTGGTAGAAAAGCAGGAGGGAAGGAATGGTGGAAGGAAAGCTGTAAGGAGTGGCAGTAGGGAGGCAGGAGGGAAGGATTTGGCAGGAGGGAAGCAGGAGGGGAGGAATAGTGGAAGGAAAGCTGTAAGGAGTGGTGGTAGGGGAAGCAGGAGGGAAGGAATGGTGGAGCAGAGGCAAGAGGGGAGGAATGGTGGTAGGGAAGCAGGAAGGGATGGTGGTAGGGAGGCAGGAAGGAAGGAATGGTGGAAGGAGTGGCAGTAGGGAGGCAGGAGGGAAGGATTTGGCAGCAGGGAAGCAGGAGGTACCGTTGACGGTGAGCGTCACCTCCCGCTCCCCCGCKCCCACCCGCGGCACCACCGCTCGGCACACGTATTTCCCGGCATCTTCCTGGCGGACTGACTTCAGGACCAGCTTGTTCTCGTTGCTCAGAACCTGTAAGGGAGCAGGGAGGGCTTTCAGGGGGATGGTGAGAAATTACAAACAAAACAAAGGACCTGAGTTATGAGAGCTGTGAGCATCTGAGCTCCTGAGCTCCTGACATCCTTTGGAAAGCCAAAGTCTGGCATGACAATATCACTTACTGCTGTTGACCAAAGAATAAAGAAACACCACAGGGTTTTCTTTGGGGAAATTAGAAATCCTGTTCCTATTCATCTGAATTTTTACAAACTCCCCTTTTGCAAGAACTTCAAGACACAAGAGAAAAACTTTGGTGGCTGCAAAAAGGCAGAAAAAACTCAGTCCACACTCGCACCTCCACATTCTCAGGCACAGGGGAGTCTGCTGGGATTGACTCAGGGATTTCAAGCCCTGAAGTGGTGGGAGAGGTGGAACAGGGTCTGGATACGCAGGGAAATCTCAGCTGGCACTGGCCAACCCCGTGCTATGGACTGGCTGACGGTGCCTCAGCCCTGSTGCTCCCCTGCCCCACTGTGCAATGAGCAGCTTTGTTAAACCTGGAAAATCATGGAGGCTGATGGGTCTGGCTGAGGCTCTCAGTGGGATCCTGGCATTGCTGGGTTTGGAAAAGCCACAGCAGATGTCAAATAGAAGTGGTTTCTGGTGCAATATCTGGAAGCGAACTCCTCTGGTTGCCCTGGGCTTTCCCTGCCAGGGCTCTGCAGCTCCCAGCCCTGCATCTCTCCTCCTCCTCCTCAGCACCCACTGCTGGGTGAGCTGCTGGCTCTGCTGGTWGCTGCTCCCCCAGCTCTGGGAATTAGTGCTGGTGCAGTGTTTGGATGTAGATCTGGGTCTCCTGTAGCAAGGTGGGGGTCTCAGCCCTGAGCTGGTGTGAGGCAGAGGCACAGAGGGTCAGATCCCTTTCAGCCCACTGTGTTAGCATAGATTGCAGAGTCAGCCACACAAATGCCTGGGTTTACTTGGTCTCAACATCTCTTTGGTCTTTGATTTGCTTCCTTTTGTGAAAATAGGAGAAAAGAAGGCAACCTTGAGGGACCTAGACCTGAAAACAGAGGGGCTGGGGAAGGAGCAGSCCTGGTCCCACATCCCACTGCTGTGGCTGGGTGCTGGTGGCTT
>NW_026623780.1:28585-31096 GCF_030028575.1 Malurus melanocephalus | reverse complement strand
CCCATGCAGGGGAATTGCAGAGCCTCTCCCTCACCAGTGAGGTGTTAAGTGATGCTCTGGTTCAACCCTTCTGTCCATCATCATGGAAATAAGTTCTCCTTCTCTCAGGACCCCTCAGGATTTGGAGGAGCCAGGGTTCATCCAGGCAGCAGCTCCCAGACCACACGGGCTCTGCTSCATGGGATCATCCTGCAGCACCCCMCACACACCCCCTGCCCCACAGCAGCTCTTACCACGCCCGAGCCTCGCTTCATCCAGACGATGGTGAGAGAGGGGTTCCCRGTCCAGGCACAGTTGAACACGGCGTCCGAGCCCAGGTCCACCAGCAGGGACTGCGGTTCTGTCGCCATCCTGGGCCCAACTGTGCACGGGAAACTGGAGTTACTGCCAGTGCTGGGCTCTGCCAGCCACAAACCCCCGAGCAAAGCAGGTCAGAGGGAGCAGTGYTAGCCCTGGATGGGCCCCAAATAAAGAAAAGCTTAAGGCAGGGCCTGCTGTAACTCCAGAGTGACCAAAGGGACCACTCAGTTGTAAGGAAATCATGGGTCTGACCATGGTAGCATTTACAAAGTGTGAGCAGGTCCTGGCCACCCTGGGCAAGCCACACCGAGCTGTGTCCCCTCTGTCCCCTCCATCCCCTCCCTGCTGATTCCCAGCAGCTCAGCTGAGCCCGGAGGCTCCAGCCTTCAGGTTACTTACAGTAGACATCCACAGTCCTGCTGATGTTGGTGCTGCCCAGGGCGTTGGTGACCTCGCAGGAGACGGGCTCGAAGAAGAACGTGTGRTCCACGATGGTTTCGTAGAAGTCGCCGGAGGCTTCCTTTATGACCTGGCCTTTTTTTGCCCACCTGTGGAAGGAAGCAGAGCATGGCTGTGGTGCTGCTTTGTGTCTCTGGCCATGTCCATGTGTCCCTGTCATGTCCCTGCCCTGGTCATGTCCCTGCCCTCGGCTTCAGGAGGGACATGAACTTGGTCGCAGCATCGTTCCCTTTCCCTGGGGATGGAGGGATTACAGGCACAGGTTTTGGAGACGAGCCATCAAATCAATGTGATGGCTGAAATCCTGCTGAAACCTTCCCAAAAA
Source organism: Malurus melanocephalus (assembly GCF_030028575.1). Lineage (NCBI taxonomy): Eukaryota > Metazoa > Chordata > Aves > Passeriformes > Maluridae > Malurus > Malurus melanocephalus. Next base: position 30,012 of record NW_026623780.1, on the reverse strand, counting down.
AAACCCAAATTCTGTCTCACTGTTTCACTGGGAAAGCACCTCATCCCTTAGGATTGCAAAGGACCTCAGTGATGGGAGGAATGGGACATGTAGAGTCTCTGCCCCTTCCCGAATGCTTGCCAGCAACTCTGCTGGTCCCTCCACATCAAAACCACTCAAAACATTTTCTGCTGCCCCCAACCTTTGCCCTTTTCTTCCTTTTTAATTTCTTTTTTTCCCCAGTCAAAGAGAACTTTATCCCTTTAAGGCAGCTGAAATAACATTCCCCGAAAAGCCAAGCTGGCATTTGCAACACTGCAACTTGCAAATTGTCTTGGAGAACAAGCTGTCAACTCAGCACTTGAATTAAGCCCTGTTTGCCAAACAATGAGCAAATGTGACCTAATGGGGCACCATCTGGCAACCTGCCACTCGGGAGCGGGTGGGAAAGGCGGGAGATGCTGTCAGGCGGTGAGAAACTCCAGCCACTCTTTGGGGAAGGGAAAAAAAAGCCTGGGAAAAAACATGTAATAATCCTCCCCGAACAACTGGCAGGTAAATTGGAGGGAAGAGGGTTTCCCTGAGGAGTCTCTGCCGTGTTGTTTCGGGGCTGCTTTTCTGGTTTTGCTGGATGGGTTGGGAAGGATGCAGGCACTGGGAGCTGGAGAGGGGAAGGGGTTTGTGGAGGCTGCTCCCCAYATGGGGTTGGTGGGGTGGTTTTGGGAAATTCGTCCCTTTCAAGGCAAGCAGCATCTGCTGCTGGTCCTCCCAGGGCTCTCCTGCTTCCCTCTGCTTGCTCCTGTCACTCTGCCATGGTTCCCCAYTGCTTCAGTGCTGCCCCAAAGGCAGCCAAGGACAAGTGGAGCTGCAGGGAGCTCCTGCTGAAGATCCATAAGCACTGACGCGCCTCGGTGGGGCCGGGGAGAGAGCGGAATGCGGGTCCATGGCAGGCTGGAGAGCACCCCGAGTACTGCCAGAGCCAATTCCCCGAGCAGCTGCTCCTGTGAGCCTCAGCAGGGAGCTGCCAGCCTCCCCGGGATGGCACAGCGCTCCGAGAGGTGTCCCCGGGCGGATGGAAGTGATTTGTACGCACTGACCTGCCCTCGCTTTCCATTTATCTTTGCACCTCTAACAGATGCTGACTGGCCACTTCAGCTTCCCTCCCCAGCCTCCCCCGCTAATAATTAATCACGAGACGCCGGTTTTATTTCCAGGGCTGCGCTTTTTGAGTGTTAATGAGGGAGGTTCCCTGCAGAAAAACCTGTGCGATTGGAGCCTGGCAGGCRCTGCCCCCGGGTCCGAGCGGTCAGTGACGCTTTGGGGACGCCGTTCTGCTCCAGGGGAATCGCAGCCCAAGCCAAGCGGCGACTCGGGGTCAGCTGCACGCCTGATCTCAGCATCCCCCTCCCCTGCCTCCCCTCCCCACGGATCGGCCGTGCCCTGCTGCC